>NC_136261.1:287462157-287528205 GCF_964187855.1 Myxine glutinosa | reverse complement strand
AATCCACCAATGCAAGTTCAGAAATGAATGCAGATCCTTTACTTTGCGATACAAACGCAATTCCCGCCATTTCCACTCACGATCGAGGCCTCCACAGTGACTGCTCCTCTTCTTCCTCCTACAACTTCGTCTCACTTCTTTCACTCAAAATGCACGAAATTCTGCCGCATGGAATTATGTAGAGGCCTCGTCGGGGGGATATAAGGTAGATAAGGGAGGCGTTGTAACAGAAGAATCAAAATAAAAGTGGAAGAACAAAAGGAAAGGGGAGCTATTCTGGACCCACAGCCAAACCTGACAAACCATTGCAATACACCCCGAACGTCTACGCCGCCACAAACTACACCATGGAATTGCAGCTGGCGCGGTTTTTTTAAACCATTGATATTAAAATAAAACATAGCCTAAAACCACCGGGATTTTATGCTGATTCCGAATCTGTGTATAAAACTTTTCTCCGATGTGTCGTTCTTGGGTTATAAGCGGACATCCAGACAGACAGACACACACACACACACACACACACACACACACACACACACACACACACGCACACACACACTCCTCCTTTATATATATATATATATATATATATATATATATATATATATATACTCGCTTGGCTCGACTCGCTGCGCTCGCCTCACCACGCGTCGTTACTGAGGAACGAGCTTGTTTTAGCTGAGGATAATGACTTTACATGAGTTGCTGTGTTGTCATGATTTACACCAATCATAATACAAACTAGAACGGGCACTCGGTAGAGCGCATACCTTCGCCGCAGCTACTGTTCTGTACTTGGCATGGGAGTGTAGGGAACAGAACAACAAAAATACGATTTTGACCTTTTCGTGACCTTGACCTTGACCTTTGACCCGATTGCTCCCAAAATCTAATCAAATGTGTCCCGTATAATAACCAATCATCCCACCAAATTTCATGCAATTCGGTTGAATACTTTTTGAGTTATGCGAATAACATACACACACACACACACACAGACATACAAATAAATACACAGCGATCAAAACATAACCTTCCGCTTTTGCGAAGGTAACAATTATTTTGCACAAATTTATTTGTAGTATTTGTGATATTACATTTTTATAAGTAGTCTAGTCAAATTTCTGGGAAACGTGAATTCATGAGGCATTTTTGAGTAAAAGCAAGCAAACCACTTTTTCTGGGGTAGTTTTTCGTGCTGAATACGAATCTGTTGTTTGCCAAGCCCAAAAATGCGTAATTAGGTCACTAATCAAGGTCAAAGGTCAATGAGTGCAAAATTCAAAATTTTTGAAAAAATGTTTTATTTTACATCACCTATCTGTACATTTCAATTATTTTACAGTATTTTGTCTGGTAAGGTTACTACAGCTTTTCACAATTATGAAAGTAAAGGGAATTGTGAAGGGAAAAAATCAGATTTTTGTGAATATATCCGTAATGAAGCAACTTTTCGTTTTTTGACATACTGTTTTAATTCACTTGAATTGTTGCCTTAAATACCATCAGTGAAGTGGTTTACCTGAGTCCTATATAATAGCAAGATTGTTTTCTACACTAAATGTCAATATTTGACTAATTAGCCACTTAATTAAGGCTAACGGTCACAAGGCGCAAAGTGCACTTACATGGCACAAGGCGCAAAATGCACTTCATGGCAAACATGTTTGGAGTGCAGGCAGTTGATCATTATCACATGTATTCTTAATTAATCCTGAATCAATTGCAGTCTGTCAGACTGATTGGCTGGAAGGAGGAGCCATCCAGGGGAATGCCAATTAGCTTAACTGTGTAAGCTCTGACCCCCCCCCCTACTTTGGCCTGTTTCGACATGGTGTTTCACTGGCATTGCACTTGCAGGCCTCAGTGCAGAACTGTTTCCCCCACTTCCGACAAGAGCAACTATCAGAACTGCAACCTTTCTTGCAACCACACTGAGTAAGTTCTCGGCATCCCTTTGGAATTGACGGTAAAGTTGTAAGAACCGGTGACAACTTGTCATCAACGAGTTTCCATCCACAATCAGTCGGCGGTGGCAGATCTGTCATTGGATTACTGGCCTCTCTCCAAATGAAACTTTGGTAGTTTGCACGCTCTATGTGGAACTTTGCTGCATCACTAGATGGAGGTAGGGTCTCCGTTGCATGGCATTTGTTGAACAGTTTAATGCGGGCTTGATTACAGTTCTCAGATGGTTCCTTGTAGATATGGCAAATGAACTTTTCAGCATCTTCTGTGACCTTCTTTGATGGTGTCGGAAACTGCTGTTGTTGGATCTTTTCAACTGCTGTTGGTATATCCAACGTTGACGTATTGCATGGTTTGATGTCTCCAAGACCGCTTTCAGCAGATGGCCCCCTCTGCCAGGCAGCTAACTGAGTAGCGTGAAATGTATTTTTGCCATCTAGGGTAGAGTCATTGATGTCAATATTGTCGCCAGAAAAATGCACAAATCGTCCCGAAACTAGGTTGCTGGTAACAACTGCCCCAGTTTCTTGATCAAGCGCTTTCAGAGTGTTTTCAGCCATGGCAGTGTCATACCTAAGAACCCGGTTATAGCTGATTATGTGCCCAGCATTATGGAATAGCTCAACTAATTTCTTTGATCGAGTTGACTGGTGCAGCGTCATACCCATTCCAACGTGTTTAGGCGGTGCCTTCTTGTCTCCACATACACCATAGACCATGTCTTGTCCAATGCTAAGGACCCTTGTCTTCTTCACCCAACCAGTTTCAGACATCTCACTTTCGTCAAACTCAGCATCGACACTACTTTGGCCTCCAAGCAAGATATTCACAAACATGAGTACAGATGGTGGTACACTTGCCAACTCTGCTTTTTCGCTTACATCGCAACCTTCGAATGCAGGATGTGACATGATATCACTGCGGAGTTGCAGAGCAACGTGCACTAAAGACAGAAAATTATCATCCTGTTGTCTAAATATGGGAATATAGTCTGCACTGTTCTGACCGCACACCATTTCTGAAAGAGGTATGTGACTGAAATGTCGTGGAAGAAGCAAAGTTTGTTTCTCTGAAGGCGCCAAATTTCTTAGCACAAGAAATTCATAAATGTCCCCAATGCAATTCGACAAAGTTTCTTTAAAAGTCCCCAGTCTACTAAGATACGATGTAGGAATTGTGCCGTCGCACTCACTGGCTAACTCTTTGTACCTCTCGAACACTGCAGATAGTTCAAATACGTGCCCTTTCTCAGCAGAGTGACGCAGCTCTTGACACAACCATGATATCGCCATGTCTGCTGATTTGCTTTCAGTTTCCGCCCTTTTGACATCCCTAAAGAATTTACTAAGACAGTTAACATGGTAACATGCCTCAGCTGAGATTAAATCATTCTCATTTGCAGTACGGACTAAGATGTTATGTACAAATTTAGCTTTTTCCGTAATTTCATTACTCATTTTGAAGGTTGTGACACGACTTGTCTTCTGCTTCTTGTCAAAGTTCTGGCAGAACATACACAATGTCCAGTTCATCTTAGTAGTACTACTGCGTAAAAACGGACATGCTTCAGCCGAAACACTCTTTCTTTCAGGATCTTTTTCGTTTTTCGATTGTTCCTTGGCTAGCTTAGCATTTATTTTCCCCTTGTGTGTGTATGCAGAGTAACATAGCTTATGCCATTTAAGTTTGGGGAGACTTTCTGGAGGCTCTGCAAAGAGAGTCGAAAGCCTGTCCACGGCTGATCGAAATTCATAGTGTCTAAGTTTGCATCGGAGCTCGGTCGCCTCTCTGATGGCAGCAATACCCTGGTTTGTCTGGTTGAAAATCGTATCTTTGACCTGGCTAGTTCCCTGACAAATGATACAAAGTTCAAACGACACATCCTCACGCTGTCGCTTGAGGCTGGCAATAGGTTCCATGGTTGGCCTGAGGGGAGAAACAGAAACCAAACTAAGCACCAGGCACGCATGTTCTGACCATGAAAACTACAACGTTGTATGATATACTGCAACAGCCCTTAAATGATCGAATAAGCGCAGGCAGTGTTGGCCCGGGTTTTAATCTTATTCTCAAAGACACAAAGTAAAGCTTCTTCAAGACAAAACATCTAACCGATATCACTAATTCATTAGTGGTAGATGCATTAGGCACTCATCGTCAATGCCCATGCCCTGCCTGTCTTTTTACTACTGTTAGGTAAATGTACATGTATGTAGGCCTGCCTATGATGTGAGATGTCAAGCATACATTACACATTTGTATGTACATGTATCTCACCAAAGAAGAATGCATTCCTTTACTTTCATTTGATTTTATATTTCATTTTTTAACAATCTTAAAAAGACCCTTACCTGTACTCCTGAAATGTTTAATGCCTGATGCCTAGGGTACGAACTAGATGGCTTATGCTAGGCTATTAGATTCATTCTTCATCATTAAGGGTCTATTGAAGAACACCCTGCTCTGTCTGAATGGAAATGATTTGACAAACATGGCAAATGCATTGGGGTCAGAAAGATGAAGCCACTTTCACTGTTGAGTGAAAGGGATGGTTTCAAGTGCAAGTAACTGTTACGTCATTGCAAGACTTTCGCACTCATTGACCTTTGACCTATGTTGTTTACCGGTGACATTTAGATTCTGTCTTTATAAAATCTATCTCTAGACCATCAATAGGAGCATAAAAACTCTGCCCCATTGTGCATTTAGAGGTTAAACTGCAAGCAAATTACGCAAAAACTAATTGTCGCCCCTTACAGAGATAAAGGCAAATGAGCATAGATGTGTCCTCACGTTTTCCTTTAAAAATAAGATTTTGAAAAGCTTTAGCAACCTTACTAGACAAAATATTGTAAAATAATTGAAATGTACAGATAGGGGATGTAAAATAAAGCATTTTTTCAAAAATTTTGAATTTTGCACTCATTGACCTTTGACCTTGATTAGTGACCTAATTACGCATTTTTGGGCTTGGCAAACAACAGATCCATATTCAGCATGAAAAACTACCCCAGAAAAAGTGGTTTGTTTGCTTTTACTCAAAAATGCCTCAATCATTCTATAAAGGCACATTTTCAGATTTTTTGACTAGGCTAAAGCAATTTAGGTTGGAAAACAAAAAACTCAGCACATACAGACATACAGGAGGGGAAGGTGCAGACTGGAAGGTTGGGATGATTACACCTCACCACCACATAATTAAAAACACCTCGCCACGTAATTCAAAACACACCACAAAGTAATTCAAAACACCTCACCACCACATAATTCAAAACACCTCACCACCATGTAATTCAAAACACACCACCAAGTAATTCAAAACACCTCACCACCACATAATTCAAAACACCTCACCACCACATAATTCAAAACACCTCACCACCACGTAATTCAAAACACACCACCAAGTAATTCAAAACACCTCACCACCACATAATTCAAAACACCTCACCACCATGTAATTCAAAACACACCACCAAGTAATTAAAAACACCTCACCACCACGTAATTCAAAACACCTCACCACCATGTAATTCAAAACACCTCACCACCATGTAATTCAAAACACCTCACCACCAAGTAATTCAAAACACACCACCATGTAATTCAAAACACCTCACCAGCATGTAATTCAAAACACCTCACCACCATGTAATTCAAAACACCTCACCACCACATAATTCAAAACACCTCACCACCAAGTAATTCAAAACACCTCACCACCACATAATTCAAAACACCTCACCACCACATAATTCAAAACACACCACCATGTAATTCAAAACACCTCACCACCAAGTAATTCAAAACACCTCACCACCATGTAATTCAAAACACCTCACCAGCATGTAATTCAAAATACCTCAACACCAAGTAATTCAAAACACCTCACCACCATGTAATTCAAAATACCTCACCACCAAGTAATTCAAAACACCTCACCACCACGTAATTCAAAACACCTCAACACCACATAATTCAAAATACCTCACCACCAAGTAATTCAAAACACCTCACCACCACGTTATTCAAAACACCTCACCACCACATGATTCAAAACACCTCACCAATACGTTATTAAAAACAGTTCACAACCACGGAAACAAAAGTTTGAGGGAGTAGTTCAGTGACAACACAGACACTGGCCAGATATGTAGATATATTGATGGATGACTGTACCTGAGTTTCTGTTTTGTCATGGTTTTTCGACTGGTTCAATTTCCAGCAAATGTGATTGCATGAGGAATTTTTGAGGAAAAGCAAACAAATAGGTTTTTCTTAAAGGGAATTTTGTGCTGAATATGAATATCTTGTTTGTGTTTCCCAAAATTGCCTAATTAGGTCATTAATTAAGGTCAAAGGTCAATAAGTGCAAAATTCAAGTTTTCACAGAAATTGTTTTATTTTTAATATTCAATACAGTGGTCAAAAAGATTTTCCAATATCTATCATATTAAGCCATACATTGCATGTCAAAGATTTGAATTTAATGGAAAATGTGAAAGAAATTTTCACTTCTATGGAGAATATCTCCGTGACGGTTGACCTTTCTACGGAGTGCCATGTCAGTCGGTTTCCCTTTGATGTTTCATGTCAAAATGCACCAGTGAAAAGAATATATGGCATAGCATCATTGTCTAGGTTCAGGGGAATGAGACTTTGTTGTTTGTTTTGCGAAATTTGCATAATTAGCCACCAATTAGGGTCAAGGGTTAATTAGTACAAAATGCGAATGTTTATGAAATTTTCGTAAGGTCCTATTTGACGTCCCCTAGATGAATTTACAAGAATTTTCTACATATCATTCAAATTAAACGTCATATTATGTGCCGAATATTCAAATTAAATGAAAAATATGATAGGAATTCTTGATTCTATCGCCAATATCTCAATAACGGTTCAGTTTTGGTCGCATGGATTTGTCTCTTTTCCAACGTAGGCCACCAAAACTGATTTTGGTTTCCTCTCTATATATGACAACAATATATCTAACAATATATTAGAAAGGAATATGTCACCTTTTTTATATTTCTATATTTTATATTTATATTTCACCCCCTTAAACCAACACTGATGAAGTGTCAAATAACCGTATTGTGGCAATATCCTAGCATTGGCGTTATTTAGTTTTGTTTTTGCACGTTACAGTCTCCAAGTCACTGCATTTGCATGCGTCCGTACACTTCAAATCCCATTTCCTGCACGAACACCTATCACTGGTGCAACCCTTGGTACAGCCACACTGTACAATGTCCTTGCATGCTTTTGGGATAGGGGGTAAAGATGTGAGCACCGGTGAGAGAAGACCATCAGCCAGCTTCCATCCAGCAGAGTCCATTGGGGAAGGAATTACTGGGTTTGGATTGCACGCTTCTCTCCATATGAAGCTCTGGTAATTTGCACGCTGTATATGGTGATGTGCAGCATCACTGGATGGTGGCATTGATTCTGGTGCCTGACATTTACTGAACAGCTTTACTGAACAGCGAACATATCACATGTTCTTGTGATATCACATCACTTGTGATATCACTCACAGTTCAGTTCCCACAGTTCCCACAACTCACAGGTCAGAACTCACAGTTACCATATAGTCTGGGATCCGAGACCTCAAAATTTGATTTTGAAGTGACACCCCTGCTATAAAATGTTTGACCCCTAGATCATGTCTGTGGGGGTGTTAGCCACCAGAAAAGTGACTTTAGCAAGGTAGTTTGGATTGCGCGAATTCTGTAGGGACGTTTTTTAACTTGGGGCGTCAACTGTAAAAAAGCAAGAAATTTAGGGGTAGGGGAAATTCAATTGACCATATATCCCATAATACAGGGGTGAGTGCAACAAATTACCACTCATTCTTTTTGTTATAAAGTTGGCTTTTATATGAAACATGATTCAACGTGATTGGACCATCCATGAGGTCAGCAGAGGTCAAAAGGTCACGGAAAGTGGGTTAAGCTAAAAGTTTAGCTCCTTTAGTAAATAAAATCACATTTTTCCTACTTCAAGCTCAATATAGCCAAACTTTTACACCCAAAATATGTTGTTTGTACCCCTCTGATGTTTTTGGGAAAGAAATGCCCCGACTGAACTTAACTTACTGGCATGTATGTCACTTTAGATTTGCATAACTTTAAAAAATCACCAAAATCGGGCATTCACACTATCTATTTGCACGGTACTCTTCAACATGTTTTAAAACGACAAGTCATACCACATACTGTCTGGAAAAGTGTCATTACCTCTATTTACTCATCATCATCACCGTCATCAGTCAGAAGCCGTCCACGGCTTCGTCCACGGCTTCGGGAGAAGAAAAATTCGGAAAGGTAGGGTGTGCAATCCCAGTCAGTGATGAAATTGAAATACCATATGAAGTTGCCTCTAGTCAAGTCCCGGTCGACTTGTACAATCATTTGGCATGGTTACTAACAGAGGGAGATGAGTGTCTCGGTGAAGATGGCAAAGTCGAGCTTACCAAAGATGATGAAGAGAAGGTACTGAATTTGGCACAGGACATTGTAGGATGTCTTAGCAGGCAGCCACTTCCCAAACACATCGGTGTTGCCCTACATATTCTGAAGCAAACACGTAGTAAAAACCTTGTGACAATGATTAACAAATTTGGACACTGCATCAGTTATCCCACTGCTCAGCGACACATCACAACAGCCGCCAATGATGTTTCTGAACGAGAAGAAAGGGAAGGGTTGTTCATTCCAACAAACATCACACCAGGACACTTTACCCACTATGCATTGGATAACTTAAACTTCCATTCAGAGACACAAGATGGTGGTAGTTTTGATGCTACAACAAATATAATTTATCAGTACACATTTGAGGGAGAAGGAAGTGGGGAGGTAGTGGGGGCAGTGCCCCTTAAGAAAACCAGGAAACTGACTATCAGTGAACCAGACAAATTCGTTCCAGGAAGTAGTAAACTGACACTGAAGGACAGAAGACAGGCTAGGTCATTACGTGTTCACGTGATATTGAACTTCCTCATGATGACAAGGGGGAAGCCTGCTTTCTAGCTGACAAGAACATCGTTTGGTTCCTACTGAGGATGTATCCAACACAGTTGATGACGGGTGAAAACGACAAGGACACTGGTAGCCTGACATGGAGCAGCTTCTTTGAATACAGTTCTGGGCAACATACAGAGAAAACAAAGATTGGTTATGGACCATTGCTTCCACAAAACCCAACCAACGCAGATGTAGTCCAGACCTCATTGGACTACTTTGTCTCCTTGAGTCTTAAGATGGGTCAGGCTAAGACGGTGGTGACTTGTGACCAGGCGATATATGACATAGTAAAGGGGTTGTTTAGGAAGGAATCGGAAAAATACAAAGATGTTATTGTTCGAGTTGGAGGATTCCATATTGCCCAGAACGTCTTGGGATCTATTGGATTTTTCATAATGGAGAGTGGCATAGAGGACATTCTGGTTTCTAGTGATATCTGTGGTCGAGGTACAGCCAATAAAGTCATGGCAGGAAAAGATTATTATAAGATGGTCCGTTATCATTCATGGTTGAGTGAGGCATTGTTCATGCTGAAGTGGGAGGCATTTGAGAAATGGCTGTTGTTCGAGAAGACTGAGGAGACACTTTCTTTGCTTTCGTCTCTGCTTGAAAGTCTTAGAAATGCCTTTGACAGGAAAGAGAAGGACGAATTTGCTGCACTCATGAAGGAAGTCATGAAATGCCTAGAGTCACTGGAGTCGCTCTGGGGAGATTTTGAGAAGGGATTAGGAGTGACAGCCTATCTTTGGAGCATGTACATAGACATGGTGCTTATCCTAAGGCATTACATCCATGCTGAGAGAGCTGGGCTGTGGCAACAGCACTTACAAGAGGGACAGAATATGCTACCCTATACCATTGCTTCCGGCCATAGTAAGTACATGTCCTGCCTTCCGATCTATCTCAGTGAGATGCAAAAGCTTCCAGAAACAGCACCAGAAGTGCACGAGGAGTTTGAAGCTGGCAAATTCACAGTTCACCAGACTGCAGGAGACTTTAATGGTGTGTGGACAGACCTTGCCCTTGAACAGACCTACAATAGGGAAGGCAAAACAAGCCTCTTTAAGGGTATAACACAGTCTGAATCAGCACGAGAAAAGTACATCAAGGCTCTACCGTTCATGACCTCTGTCTCTGAAAGTGTAAAACAGATGGCACACATGGCCTCGCCACAATCTGACCACCACGAGAAGCTGAGGAAAGACGACATGGAAGCCGTGTTGCAGATCAAACGGACCGTGGAAGAGAAGATGCAAAACCCATTCGATCCTTCACTTGCGACAGATAAACTAATGAACATATCCACAGGTCAGATTCTTGCAGCAACTACCTTGGTAGATGCCAAACGTCTAGGCTTGGAGGCAATGGATGCTGCCACGACGACGAATGCAGACAAGATTGTCCAACCGAAGATAGAAACATTCGCCACGCATCTGAAGAAAAGTAAGAAAAAGATGGACACTGTGAAAGCAGTCATCAGAGAGGAGAGTGCAGTGACAAGGGCACTTTGTTTCGCACAGGACCTGAGTGATGAGGCACGGACTGAGGCATTTAGTTACGAATGGCTTGAGTACCCTCCCTCGTTGTTTGAGCCAGAGAAGAATGGATTTTCCATGCGCAAAGGTTGCAAATCCAACTATCTATCCACTGTACAGGCAGAGGTTGCCGAGTCATGGAAACCGTTAAAAGAGTTGCCTCCTTCTGCATCTGATGCAGTTTATGTAGTCGATGCAATGGCATTCATCCAGCGGTTCAACACACTTGGTTCGAGTACATTTGACCAACTTCAGGAAAGGTACAGGAACAAACTCTTGAACATGAAACCCAGACATTGCACTGAAGTGCATTTCGTGGGCGATCAATATGATTTTGGGTTAAAGAGTCTAAAAGGGGATGAACGCCAGAGACGGGAGGGAGTCAAATACCAACTTGCCAGAGTTTGTTCCAGCGGACATCATGAAAATCCCTGATTGGAACACATTCCTGTCAAACCCTTGTAACAAGACCAATCTGCTGTCGTATCTTGCTTCACGTTGGTCCCAGGAGTCATCCTGGCTTGATGGCTTCTGCCTGGTCCTTGGGGTCAACGCCCAGGCAACTTGTGTGACGCAGACGGAACATACCAATGTTGATGAGCTGTACTGCCCTAACCACGAGGAGGCAGACACCAGAATCTTTGCTCACATTGCTAGCTGTGACAACAGCGTAGTTGTCATTCAGGCTACAGATACAGATATCGTCTTGTCAATGTATCATTTCCCTCGGTTGACAAACGTTGTTGAGTTATGGGTGGAAAAGAATGATCTGTTCCTCCCCATCCATGACTTGGTGAATGAGTTGGCCAAAGCAGTTGGAAAGGACGTATTGGCACTCACAGACACACTGCTCATCTCCTACATTCTGTCAGGTTGTGATTCGGTGAGCTATCCTTTCAAACGGGGTAAGAAGAGAGCAGTGAAAGTCGCACTCCAGCATGTTGACAAACAGCCAGCGTTGTCCAATTTCATCCGACATGAATCCGGACCTTCTGCACATGATCAGGTGATAACTGAAGCACGAAGCTTCTTTTGTGATCTCTACGGAAAGCCAGGGTATTCATCCCTGGATAAGCTCCGCGCCCACTTGTTTGCATCTAGCAAACTAGATCTGCGCTCCCTTCCTCCAACAGAAGATGCTTTTCACTTCCACGTTCTCAGGAGCCTTTGTCAGATCAGCTTATACAAGCAAGCTTCACTCAGCAATCCAGTGCTTCTTCCACCTGAAGAGTATGGCAGGAGTGTGGATGGTGACAGGTTAATTCCTGTCATGAAGAGCAAGCCATCAAAGCCTTCTGCTGCGAAGTTGAAGTACTGCAAATGTAAGAAGAAACCGAACTGCCTGAGGAATTGCCCTTGTGCGAAAGCTGGAGTACCATGCATCATTGCATGTGCCTGCAATGGCGACAGAGAAAAATGTGGACGGCTTCTGACTGATGACGGTGATGATGATGAGTAAATAGAGGTAATGACACTTTTCCAGACAGTATGTGGTATGACTTGTCGTTTTAAAACATGTTGAAGAGGACCATGCAAATAGACAGTGTGAATGCCCGATTTTGGTGATTTTTTAAAAGTTATGCAAATCTAAAGTGACATACATGCCAGTAAGTTAAGTTCAGTCGGGGCATTTCTTTCCCAAAAACATCAGAGGGGTACAAACAACATATTTTGGGTGTAAAAGTTTGGCTATATTGAGCTTGAAGTAGGAAAAATGTGATTTTATTTACTAAAGGAGCTAAACTTTTAGCTTAACCCACTTTCCGTGACCTTTTGACCTCTGCTGACCTCATGGATGGCCTAATCACGTTGAATCATGTTTCATATAAAAGCCAACTTTATAACAAAAAGAATGAGTGGTAATTTGTTGCACTCACCCCTGTATTATGGGATATATGGTCAATTGAATTTCCCCTACCCCTAAATTTCTTGCTTTTTTACAGTTGACGCCCCAAGTTAAAAAATGTCCCTACAGAATTCGCGCAATCCAAACTACCTTGCTAAAGTCACTTTTCTGGTGGCTAACACCCCCACAGACATGATCTAGGGGTCAAACATTTTATAGCAGGGGTGTCACTTCAAAATCACTTTTTTACACATTTCCAGGCCTCGGATCCCAGACTATGTTCCTTCACTCACTCACATTTACTGAACAGCGAACATATCACATGTTCTTGTGATATCACATCTCATGAGATGATATATCATCTCACGTTCTTGTGATATCACATCTCATGTAATATCACATGATATCACTTGTGATATCACATCTCACGAACATATCACATGTGAACATATCACATGTCCCTATCACATGTACCACAATTCTTACCATGAACAGCGAACAACGAACTTCTCACATTTTCCATTAAATTCAAATCTTTGACATACGATATATGGCTTAATATGACAGATACTCGATAAACTTTTTCGCCACTGTTAGTGGGGGGGCCAATGTAGCAGATTGAAATGCCCGGTGAAATTGCTTGTTAATTTTTGGACACTGGTTGGGCTGTCTTTAGGGATGATATAAGTTCTAGAAAAAATATGTCTCCAATTGTTTCAAGTTCTTTATGGCGGCCATTTTGGATTTTCAAAATGGCGGATGTCGAAAACGTAAAATTCCATTATCTTGGCTTCTAAATGACCTAGAGTTTCGATTCTGGTGTCCAGTTGTACATTTTTGGGGATAGAGAATTGAATGAAACCTTCTTTAATAACCTACAAGGGATAAAAATAGGTTTTTATGGCACAGCCGAACCAGTGTCCAAAATCTGCAAGTGTACTCTGCGACGGACACAGTGTGGCTACTTTCACGCACAATCATGCGAACAGCTGAAGCTGAGGACGTACAAGACGACATCATCCCACCAGATGACCAGCTGCAAGCTGCAGAACCCCAGCATGCTGACCCTGTTGGGTCACTCGTCCACGATCCAAAACAACCACCTGGCAGTAGGATCAAGCATCACGATATCCCAACTTGGACAGCCTACAACTCACTGCTCTCCTCTTCGAAGCCTCTGACAGAGGTCAACGCCCTGCCATTGGTAGCAGCACCAGCCCATGAATGGCAAACACTGATAACAGTCTTGAAACAGACACAGCAAATCAACTGCATGGTCATGGGTCCCGATAGGAAGACAGTGATCACCTTAGACATGGCCCTGTATGAGCGAGCCAAACAGCTGGAGATGACCAGAGATGACTGCAAAGGCAAGTGGGTACTGCGACTAGGGGAGATGCACACTGTGATGGCTGCACTGAGGGCTGCTGGG
This sequence comes from Myxine glutinosa, assembly GCF_964187855.1. Classification (NCBI taxonomy): domain Eukaryota; kingdom Metazoa; phylum Chordata; class Myxini; order Myxiniformes; family Myxinidae; genus Myxine; species Myxine glutinosa. The sequence continues at coordinate 287,514,393 of NC_136261.1, read as the reverse complement.
AATGCCATAGAGGACAGTGGTCTTGACGAGGCTTGGTCTGAGGCTGATATCTATGGCCCAACAACGACCAGACAAATACTGGAAGCCAAGCACATGAAGAGGGCTTTGGAGGCCCACATCACCACTGTCCAAGCCCTCTTCGACCTCTATGTGGACGAATTCTTCCAAGAGCATCCCCATCTGAGGGGCCCATGTACCCAGTCAGCACAACAGGTTGCCCAGAGCTGTCATCTACACAACCGAGAGGAGATGACAAGCGCGCAGAACAACATGCTAGCTGTCCTCGAGTCAAACGAAGTCCTGGAGGCCATGGCAAAGTTTGATGAGAGGAAAGAAGCCAAGAGTCCACTGTTCAAGTTTGTGCGACGCTACATGCGGATGATAATGCTGATATACACATTCATCCGTGCCACCCGTGATGGACAATTTGAGCTTCACCTGTCTTCACTGGATGAGATGTGCATATACTTCTTTGCACATGACAAACAGAAATATGCCAGGCTGACTCCCCGGTACCTTGCAGAGATGAAGGCCCTGAAGATGACAGATCCAGGGATCTACCAAGAGTTCATGGATGGGAACTTCAGTGTCCATAAGAATGAAATCCCCTTCTGTGCTGTAGGTGTGGACCATGCACTGGAGCACATCAACAGGATCATGAAGGTGACAGGGGGTATTGTGGGCATTACCCAGAATGCCAGTGCCCACGAAAGGTTCTTTCTGACAGCACCAGAGCTGAGTAGGCTTGCTGAAGAAGCCCGTCAGATGGCTGGCTCACAATCAGCTACACGCAAGGAGCACCACGACCTATCAACCACAGTCTGGGCTCGGCAGGAAGACAGCATTCGTCGACTGAAGAATGTGATCAGAGAGTCCATGAATCCCATGACGCATGAGGGTGAAGACCTGACGACTATCATCACCAAGGTGGTGATGCCAGCTGAAGTACAGAAGGATGTCTGCAACCAAGATGAGATTGGTCAGAAAGCGTATAACACGTTTGTTGCAGAGCGCATCAACACAAATGAAATCAACCTTTGGGCCAGAATGGGAAAGGTCAAACTGAAGATGTGGAAGAGTGCCAGGAAAGCTGTGAAGCACAAACTGGCAGACAAGGTTGTAGAGCTGAAAGACGACAGGTCACTGTTTGCGCGCATGCTGATCGTGGCCCGCTCACGACCAGAGATCAACTTGAAGGATGCCATAGGTCAATATGAATTCACCGCGCTTCCACGAACCCTCTTTGCAATGGCTGGGACACTACTACCATGCACAGACAAAAGCAAGCTCATGGGCATCCTAGAAGATCTACCCAAGAAGTCAACTGGCACTGGTCAGCAGCCAGACGACGACAATCCTGAACATACTCCACCCCCTCCCAAGAAGGTGACTGTCATAGACGGCATGGCATTAGTGCAAGCAATGGGTAAGCCACAATGGGTCAAAACATGTGCCCAGTGGGCTGGCCATTTCAATGCAACACTGGACTGCAAGACCAACGGGTATGATGAAGTCCACCTCGTGTTTGACCGATATGATCTGCCAAATTCACTGAAAGAGGCCACACGGGAGAGGCGCCAAGGTGGCAAGCCGCCCACTGCTTACCACGTTCAAGACAGCACCCCGATTGGGAAACTGACAGCAAAACAGTTCCTGTCGCACACCAACACCAAAGATGAGCTAACTGTCTATCTGGCAAAGAAAGCTCTGTGTCACTTTGAGGGGACTACCAAGGTCTTCATCGTCACTTCAAGGCAGGATGTCTTCTCCAACTGCATGGATGTACAGCATCTCCGTAGCTCCCAGGAGGAGGCTGATACGAGGATCTTTCTTCACAGTCTAGATGCCGTCCGAAGAGGTGCAACACAGCTGTACATTCAGTCACCTGATACTGATGTATTCATCCTAGCACTCCACCGGTACCATGAACTATGCAAAGACACATACTTCATCACGGGTGTGGGGAACAAGAAGAGGCAAATCTCACTGGAACCAATAGTACATGAACTTGGTGTCAGGAAGGCTGCAGCCCTACCAGGATTCCATGCATTCACGGGAGCAGACCAGACTGGTCGGTTTGCCGGCAAGGGAAAGCTCACATGTTGGCAAGCCCTCAATAGGTGCTCTGTTGAGGTGGTATCTGCGTTTCATGACCTTGGGGCCTCTGAGGAGCTGAGAGCTGACACAGAAAGTGACATTGAGGCATTTGTATGCCAGCTGTATGAGCCTCGTACTACAGTTGTGGATGTGGGCAAGCTGAGGTGGAGACTGTTTACCAAGAAACAGCTAGAGGCACAGAAGCTGCCACCAACACGGGGAGCTTTACATGAAGCCATTGCTCGTGCACATTTCCAGGCCATGGTGTGGCATCAGGCTGATGTACCGGACCCCCAGCTTCCACAACCAACAGAACATGGATGGAGAGCAGAAGGAGATCAGCTGGTGCCCATCACAACCAAGGACCCTCCAGCCCCAGCTGCCATCACACATCTAATCAAATGTAACTGCAAGAAGACCCAATGCATGTCTCACTGCTCATGCAGGTCTCAGCATCTCAACTGTTCTGAGATGTGTATGTGTGGGGCAGATGAAGAGGTGTGTGGTAACACGGGTCAGGAGCGCCCCATGGGAATCGATAACACTGATGATGAGGAGGATGGAGATCCTTCAATGTAACAATGAACACTGCCAACTAAAAATATTGCACAAAGACATTATAAGTGTACATTTGAACACTAAAGTCCAGCCTTTATGTGATTTAGAAGTGAAAATGATGGAAAAATATATATATATGTGTTGGCATAAGTGCGTGAAAATCCAAGATGGCTGCCATAAGAACCCTTTTGATCATATGTAGGTGTATAAATGTGTGTTTATTGGATTGAGTATCCGCAAATATGTACATTTGGACACCAAAATTAACACTCTAGGTCATTTAGAAGCCAAGATAATGACAATTTCGGTTTTCAACAAACGCCATTTTGATAATCCAAAATGGCCGCTATAAAGAACTTGAAAAAAATGGAGACATATTTTTTCTACAACTTCTATCATCCCTAAAGACAACCCAACCAGTGTCCACAAATTAACATTTGAATTCAACGGGAAAACATTGGCCCCCCCCACTATGTATTGGATATTAAAAATAAAATAATTTCTGTGAAAACTTGAATTTTGCACTTATTGAACTTTGACCTTAAATAATGACCTAATTAGGCAATTTTGGGAAACACAAACAAGATATTCATATTCAGCACGAAAATCCCTTTAAGAAAAACCTATTTGTTTGCTTTTCCTCAAAAATGCCTCATGCAGCTTAAATGAGCACATTTTTGAATTTCTTGCCTAGACTATTACGCCAATCATAATTCAAACAATTATTTTGCACAAATGTATTTGTAATATACGTGATATTACATTTTATAAACAATTGAAGTTGAAGAATTAAGTTTAAAAAAGCATTTTATTAAAAAAAAAAAACAACCAAAAAAATTCTGAAAAAAAAACAAAAAAACAAACCATTACGACATACACACGGGAGAGATAGTTGCATACCAGAAGTTTGGTAGGATTTCACAAAAGTTTGAGGGAGTAGTTAAATGACAAGACAACACAAGACAGACACTGCACAGATACATATATGTATATATATATATATGTATATATATATATATATATATATATATATAAATATATATATATATATATATATATATATATATATATATATATATATATATACTGTATATATATATAGAAATTGCCGTGCAATCACCGTTAATATCTGACCCCGATTAGAGCGGTTCTATTCGTACCACGCTTAGTCAATGATGGAAAAGACAAGAACAATCGAATGGAAGGAAGAACACAGGTTTAATTATTATTCCCAATATTATGTACAATGATCGGTAGAAGCAGAGACACAGAGCAGAACTTAAGCAGTCTTATTCTTACTACCCAGACTCGGGCCCGTTCACACTCACACAGGGAAATTGCAGGCAGGATGATGTTCAGGCCAAATGCGCCAACTTGGTCATCCAGGAACGGCCCGGTCCGGCTCTCCTCGGTCACAGCACGTCCCGCGATGATGGCGAGCAGGCGGTGGAAGGCTCCTCGGAGTGCATCCCTCGAACAAAGGCAGATGATGAGGCAGGAAGGAAACGTACGCATCTCTCAGCACGGCTGGCAGTTCCACAGCGCATTTAGCAACCAGCGCGCTATCACTCGCGTAACTAAATGGACTATAGTGGCTCGGCTTCAAGCTCAACCATGCGTCACTTTAATATGAGCGCGTATCTTGGTTCATGCGCGTCTTTCTCCGATCTCATATCTCTCAAACCCTACTGCTGACCGCGCTCCTTCAACTCCTCTTCTCGATGCTCTCCAAATGCCAACTCACTGCCAACTGCAACTGGTGGCTTTGTGCAACGGTTATATCGACATGCCCTGAGCCTTCTCGAATGTTCCAACCACGCCATGTGACGCAGTGCTGCAGCCACACCCTGTGAGCCCTGATTGGCGGCTCGCGCTTACCGTCAGCTTCTTCGCCGCCCTCATTCGGTCCTGACTTGACCTGCTAGGCCCGCCTCGTGTCAATTCGCGCCAAAAAGCCAAAGGCAGCACAAAGAGGCATAAGAGGCATAAAGCAATGGAGGCGGGATAAGGCAATGGAAGTACAAGAAGGACCTACTCTCATGACTCTACTCAACGCAAAACTAACACAGGAAAAGGACTATTTTCACACATACTATGAAATAACTGAACTATTGCGAGGCTACGTGTTGTTGTGTGACTAACTATGAGGGGGAAATTTAACCTTTATTATACAAAATTCAAAACCGCAACACTACCCCTCTCCCTCGTCAGACTCGTCCCCGAGTCGAACCTAACAAAATTGGAACGACCGGTTTTGAGAAAGATCTGGAAATTAACTTTTACTTTTACATGTGACATGTAGATGTGGTTCCCTCTAACATTTACTCTAACCCGTGTATGCGACAGTTTTAAAACACTAAATATGTCCCACCTACTGCGTTGAGTCGCTATTCTAACAGAATGACGCCCACAATTAACCGAATCCGGAATTGGTCAAACTAAACATATAGCTGGTGGGCAGCATTTTATATACAAGCACAAAAACTACTCCTTATTTACAGTTCTATGACCCAGGACCTGTCCTTTTTGGAAAGAAGATTGGAGGGGAGAGAAAGCACAGCAAAGCACAAAAACACTCATCAATTCACATTTGCTGCTTGCTTCTAGCATCTTGCTGCTTGCATCTTCTGTGTGCACATATCAAACCGGCAAGCCCCCGGACCGGCATACAGGCCATTCCTGCTCTTCAGGGCTAAATAAACTTACAATTATTCTCGTCCCTAGCACACAATAATAAAAATGCACAAAAACTGTGTTTATTGTATTTTGCCAGAAGGGCCAACCCTATGTGGGCCGACTGCGTGACATTCATGCCACTCAAAACAAGTGGTCCAAAGATGCAAGGTGAATTTGCAACAAAGTGCTACACAGGTGAGGTGTAAGGCCACAAAACATGTGGTCCATAAGTGTATGTGGTATAAATGTGCAGCAAAGTGTTTGTGGCAGCAAGGTGCCATGCAGTTCAGCTGCACATATGTAGCAAAGTGCAGCAGGGATGCTGCACAGTTCGATGGTGCTGCACAGTTCCACCTCCAAAATGGTCCTGGGGTGGGGGGAGAGACAAAGCATGACCGGCAAAGTGGAAAGGGCACACAGGTACACAGCAATACAAGGTAATGCAGCATGAGGGGCGCGGAAGAGCGAGCAGAACAAGCTCATCCCTAACCGTCCGTACCCCCCATCGTCGGCTTACATTACCCTAGCCCTTCCCTGTATTTACAAATTCGTCTCTACGTCTTGTCTCCCATATCCCCCGCTAATCCAAATTCGTCTCCCAATCCCTCCCAGGAAGGTAGGGATGGAACAACCACAATGTCTCATTACGTCATGATGCGTCTTACACTCAAACAGTTTACTTGGTCTTGGTGCGGAGCTTCGTCGTCCTGGTGAATGGCGGTTGATGGCGCGAAGGGATTTCCTCAATTCCTAACTACTCTAATGACATTTTTACTTTTAAACTATGCGGGGTCATACCCTGCCAAGCAGCCATCTTTAAACTATGTGGTTCTAAGACCCAAATCCCCATTGCCCACCTGGTGCCATCCAAATTTCGGTCTCACTCCCACTGAATTTTCATACTGTGCCCTTGCACAATTTCGGGGCTGGGTCGTGTGGCTCCCCTAGCAGGTCCAACTACCTGCGCACCTCCGCCAGTGAAGTTGCCACCCGAGCTTACATGCTCCTGCGACTACCTAAATTGGGGAAGGCCTCTCCTGGCTCTTTGCCCCTCTGATGCCCACCTTGGCATTGGGCTACCCGTGTCCTTCCCTTGGATCCTCGGGCCACACTTGACAACTCACAACTATCCTTTCTGGCTTCCAGAGCCTACCTGCGGCCTCACCTGGCCGATAAACTACCAGTGGCGGAGTGCCCCAATAACCATATGCACCAATTAAACCACACGCCCAGCCATTTAACTTACTCATGCACCCTCCAAAGCATTACATTGCCACTACCTGCACCACAGGTGTCAATATCCAAACAATTTACCTGAGCCCTCTACCTGACTTTACACTACCCCCCCCCCCGGGCTTTCGTGAATGGGTCCACCTCTCCCCATTCACTCCTTCGCACCATGCATTCCACACCTTTAATTCCACACCAAGCATTCCACACCACTTATTCGCACACCATTTATTTCAGACATTACTTTCCTCGCACACCTTTTGTGCTCACACACCTTTTCCCATACACTTCAAACACAATTCCTTTTACTCCATACACAATTTCTCACACATACAGCATAATCTATCTAGCTGCTTTTCCCCTAAGACCCGTGCTTCCCTGTCATCCCATTACACTAAGCATTCCCTTCATCATTAACATCCATCTAATCTCTCTACGTCCCCAATACAGTACAAATGTCACTACTTAAATCTCATGTCCTCTACAGTCTGCCTTCTAATTCCCTAACAATTATCCTAGCCCTCCCTCAGCTAGCTTCGGTGCCCCATGGAGGCAACCATTGCTGGCACCTCCATGTGCTTGTCACTGCCATCCCCCTAAACGAATGCTCATGGGCCCTGGGTCATGTGAGGAATGGTAAAACTACCATTCCTCCACGCAGGGTACACTATTGCCATTCGTCCACTACACTCGAGCCTCTCCGTGTGGAAATATATCGTCATTATGGCAAGACCTCGAGAGGCCGAGCGATCCGTGCGGGTGGTTGGTCTACTGTAGGTTGGGTCCGTCCGGCATTTTCGATCTAGGGGAGGAGGCATGGATGGGCCAAGGTTCAGGGCCCCATTCCTGCGCGGGGCCTGGCAGTCCCACGCACGATGGCCCAACCGCCCATGATCGGAGCATCGCACCCGCCAGGGGGCGCGGCTCCGAACCCTCCTACCTCCCCTTGAACCTCGCCGTTCGCCTTTACCACCACGGCGCGGCACCAACTATACAGGACGGGGGCCGGCACGAATCATGCATGTCGGTCCTTGTGACACAGCCGTGGCATCGATCCCCACCTGTCCCTGCCGCACACAACTCACCGAAGGCTCACGTCGGCTATCCATCACGCTAAACGCTACCTCGGTCGGTGTCAAAATTGAGCCGCGTTCTCACCACACCCCGCGACCCACTCCGCACTCGCACACCGCTGCGCCCCCATACACTCCATACATTCTGTTACAGCACGCTCTCCTCTCACGTCCTCTGGTGCGCATTCCCCCTCGCACACCATACTCGCACACCTAGGCGCACTCATACCTTCCACACACTCCATTACACACTTTCCTGTTACACACTTTGTAACATCCATGGGTGTGCACTCTTCTGGTACACACCCAATCCTCGTCCACTCTTTTTCCCCACTCTCGGGTGTGCACTCCTTCGCACACTCTGTAACACACTCTCCTCCGACACACTCCGGCGCACACTTTTCTCGCTCACACTCACGCTCCGTTGCACAATTTTCTCTCACACGCGCGCCAGTCGCCCTCGTACACCGCACAATGGACCTTCCACGACCGCCCGGGTTTCGTCCATGTCCCAAGCGCGCCAAAAACCTTTTCACGCCAAACACATTCCTACTCACCTTGGGGAGCTTCTTCTCTGGCAGCAGCACCTGCAAACTTTTCATTTGGTTAGCAAACCAGACATCATGGTGCAAACACAAACTTTGAGTACATTCCATTTCTTTCTCCCGCGATTTATTTTCTAACTCTGCAGTCTCTTCGGCCCCAATCATTTCTTTTATTTCAACTATTTCCTTGACGACCGCCGGCGCGCATAAAATTTCTCTGTCCATTTCGACGGCCGTCGGTTCTTTTACACCCCGCGTCACGATTTCTATACCCTCGGTCAACTTGGCTGTGCTCTGCTCTACCTCGCTCTCTACGCGCTCCTCACACCGCGTCACCTCGTCGTGTCCCAATGCGACCTCTTCGCTCAGCCCGCGCCTTATGTCCTCCCCTATTTCTTTTAATATCTCCCCTCGGATGTATACTTTTTCATTCATTTTATTTATGTCATTCTTCAGTTCGCCCTTCATTTATTTCATGTCTTCATCAAACTTGACCATAAATGCCATCATTTCAGCCATAAATAATTGCATGTCTTTGGAACTCACTTGCACAACGGGTTTGGCCTTCGCCGCCACGTGTGAGGCGCGGCCATTTCCTACCCTTGCTGCCGGCCCCTCTTCAATTTCCTCCTCTTCTACCAGCTCTTCCTGTGGGTCCTGGGTCATTAATTTCTCCTCTTCATCTACCCCCACCGGCATTCGACCGCCTTGACTAGCCATGGTACGAATATACAATTTTGGATTTTAAAAACTAAATTTCGTCCACTCGTAATTTGGAGCCAATTCGTCCAAAAAAAATTCGTTAGGGTTCCAAATCCCATTCCTGACACCAAATGTTATGGTTCTCCACCACCCTTCTTACCCTTACCAAGGGGGGATTAATCCCCTTGTTCTTTCTGGGCTTGGCGGAACCGAGAGACTTGAAACGACTCTTCCGGGCAAAACGCAAGGTAGGGTTTCGGGACCAAGTCTCACTCGTACCTAAATCCCTGCGCCGCCACGGAAGCGAGGAAGCAAGCCTCGCATGAGCCACGTGTGATCTGGGTACACCGAGCGGATTGAGTACCACGTGGTCCGTGCAGTCTTAGTAGTGGAACCCGATTCAAGTGGTTCTATTCGTACCACGCTTAGCCAATGAGGAAATCACGAGAATGAGCGAATGGAAAAGGAAGAACACAAGTTTAATTATGATTCCCACACGTATATACAGTGATCGCTGGACGCAGAGACACAGAGCAGCACTTAGTCAGTCTTATCATAACCCCCAGACTCGGGCCCGTCACACTCACACAGGGAATTGCAGGCAGGTTGATGTTCCGGCCAAACGCGTCGACGTGGTCGTCCAGGAATGGCCCCGTCCGGCTCTCCACGGTCCCAGCACGTCCCGCGAAGATGGCAAGCAGGCGGTGGAAGGGTCCTCGTAGTGCGTCTCTCGAACAAAAGGCAGCCGATGAGGTAGAACGGAAAATACGCGTCTCTCAGCGCGGCTGGCGGTTACACAGCCGTTATCACTCGCGTAACTTAATGCACTGTACGCAGCTTGGCTTAAAGCTCAACCGAGCGTCGCTTTATATATGAGCGCGTATTCTGGTTCATGCGGAGTTTTTCGCCGACTGCGTATCTCTCAAAGTCCTCTTCAGCTCACCGTGCTCCTTCAACTCTCGAGTCCTTTGACACTCTCCACTCGCAAGTCCTCAGTTCATCAGTTCTTCTCGCGCGAGACCTTTGTTCAACCAGTCCATCAGTGGTCAGTCCCCTTGGGGGCTTTGCGCAATGCTTATATAGATATGCCCCGAACCTTCTCGAACCCTCTCGAACCTTCCAACCACGCCCTGTGACTCAGTGCTGCCGCCACAACCTCTGAGCCCTGGTTGGTGGCTCGTGCTTACCGTCAGCTCCTCTGCCGCCCCTCATTCGGCCCCGCCCCGACCCTCCAAGCCGGCCTCGTGTTAATTCGCCCAAAATGAACCAAAGGCAGTGCAAAGGGGCATGCGGCTAGGGAGGTGGGATAGTCAATGGAAGTAGGACCTATTCTCCTTACTCTACTCAACGCAGAACTAACATAGGAAAAGGACTAAGCTCACAAATACTAAGAAATAACTACACTGTCGCGAGGCTACATGTTGCTTGTGTGACTAAGTATGAGGGGGAAATTTTAACCTTTATTATACTGACTGTACAAAACTCAAAACCGCAACAATATATGTACAGTATATACAGAAATGAAAAAACGAGGTGTGTTTGTGTGTGTGTGTATATGTGTGGGTGTACATGTGTGTGTGTGTGTGTGTGTGTGTGTATGTACGTGTGTGTATATATCTGTGTGGGTGTACGTGTGTGTGTGTGTGTGTGTGTGTATATGTGTGTGTGGGTGTGCACGCACATGCATTCACGTGTTATCAGAAGTAAATACATTGTGTTGATGACATCATTTGTGCATCTGATGAATTGCTCGTAACCATTTTGTGAAACTGAATGTGCAGGTGCAGCATCTAACTTAATTTGTCGAAATGTCACACACGTCCATGCCCGTGGGATTCCAACGGGTGACCCCACTCGTGTTATTATAATAGAGCAAACGTATCTGGGTGTGTATGCGTGGAAACATATTCTTCTTCTTCTTCCTCAAATCAAATAAAATTAACACACTCTTAATTAACCCTCCTAATTACGTTTAGACTGCTGAGACCCCTCAGACCTTTGATGACACTTTAATTCCTCCAAGACCCTCAAGACCACCAAGACCCCATGAAGACCCAAAATACCCTTGAAGACCCCAAATACCCAAAACACCACAAAGACCCAAAACACACCAAAGACCCAACATAGCCTTGAAGGCCCTGAGGCACCAAAAGACCCTGAAGACCCAAATGGCCCCAAAGACCCAAAAGACCCTAATAACTTAAAACACCCAGAAGACCCTTAAAGACCGTGAAGACCCAAATACAATGAAGACCCCAAAGACCCTGAAGACCCTGAAGACCCCAAAGACCCAAAACATCCCGAAGACTCAAAATATCCTTGAAGGCCCTGAGGCACCAAAAGACCCTGAAGACCCAAATGGCCTATAAGAGCCAAAAGACCCCAAAGACCCAAAATACACTTGAAGGCCCTGAGGCTCAAAAAGTCCCTGAAGACCCAAAAGACCCCGAAGACTCCAAATACCCTGAAGACCCAAAACACCCCAAAGACCCAAAACATCCCAAAGACCCAAAACACCCCAAAGACCCAAAACACCCCAAAGACACAAAACACCCCAAAGACCCAAAACACCCCAAATACCCAAAACACCCCAAAGACCCTAAATACCCTTGAAGGCCCTAAGGAGCACAAATACCCTGAAGACCTAAATGTCCCAGAGGATCCAAAATAGTCTGAAGACACAAAATACCCAAAACACCCTGAAGACCAAAAACACCCAGAGTAACCAAAAGACCCTTAAGACCCAAAAGACCCCGAAGACCCAAAAGACCCTAAAGACCCAAAATACCCTAAATACCTGGAAGACCCCAAAGACCCTTAAGACCCCAAAAACCCAAAAACAAAAATACCCCACGTGTGGTGAGGCACGTGGAGCGCGCCGAGTCACGCTAGTCTATATAATAAAGCAGGAGTGTCTGTCTGTCTGTCCTCCCCTGAAGTACTCCCTCAGTTTTGGGGCTAGCACCGCCAAACTTCCGTGAAACCTTTTGGGGTCCCAACAGCTGTCCTAAGGTAGGTGGGAGGTTTCATAAATTCCTCAATAAAAGCGATTTTGAGTTTTGATCCATAAAAACTGCTCACAATCCACAGGTAAACACAATCATGGGTTCGGCATTTGCAGTTTCGCCATTTACTGTGTGTGGAAACATTTGCTGATTCGATAATATCTCAATGCAATTATGATTTGAGTTTTCACCTGTATGTAGTGTTATGTATCCGCCCTTGCTCACCGGGAGATTCGTCTGTATTGGTTGTCATATTAAAACGGCATTTATATTTGCTTACCTCACTCGTGTTTGTAACATTTTATTTTGTTATATTAATGGTACGAGTGTGACTTGGTGCACTCCACGCGCCTCACCACACGTCATTTCAGAGGGACAGGCATATTTGACCATTTCGGTGTCTTTGGTCTTCATGGCATTTTGGGTCTTCAGGGCCATTTGGGTCTTCATGGTATTTTGGCTCATCTGGGCATTTAGGGGTATTTTGGGTCTTTGGGGTGTTTTGGGTCTTCAGGGTCTTTTGGGTCTTTAAGGGTATTTTGGGTCTTCAGGGGTCTTGGTGGTCTTAAGGGTCTTGGGGGGAATTAAAGGGTCGTCAAAGGTCTGAGGGGTCTCGGCAGTCTAAACGTAATTAAGATGGCTAATTAAGAGGGTGTTAATTTAATTAAATTTGAGGAAGAAGAAGAAGACGTTTTCGTCGCATACATAACCATGTACGTTTGTTCTATTATCATAAGCTTCCTCGAAGGATAAAGCAATGATCTTCAAGCTTTTTTAAAATCAGCAAATAAAGAAGCACAAGGCAAATACAGTATCATGGAGCTGTCACTCACTTGGTGCCCCGTGATGTTGTCTAGACTAAAACAGAAGAAGCATTTGTCACTGTATTGTGGATGAAACCCTTCTGCGAGAAGTTGTGAATTGTCATGAGGATTAAGGCATTGTTAGTCAGGTTCACTATGTCAATAAATTATATTTCGTTCAAAATCATGGTAGATTAGCAAACCTATACATTTTTGGAAAGGTTATAGCATAAGGAAACTAAAAATCAATGTTTACATTTGGAGAGATACCTGTATGGCGGCCATTTTGGATTTTCAAAATGGCCACTGTAAAATACATATTTTGTTCTATTTCTGCCTCTAATTACCCTAAAAACTTTTAAAAATATACTAAACCTATATTTTCAGGGACAAGGAATCCAATGAAAGTATCAAATTAGTGCTATGGGGAATGGTAAGACACGAATCAAAGGTTTTGAATTGCAAAATACTGTCTTTATATTCGCGATAAGTTGCATAATCAAATACATGTTATCATTTTGTACAGGCAGTTAATAACATCAAAATGTGTCACAATAATTCATATCACCAAACATACACAGGCAGTCAGCAAAATCATATATACACATGCAGTCAGTATAACTTCACATCTACACAGGCAGTCAATGACAAAATATACACAGGCAGTCAATGGCATCAAACATACACGATTACAGAATATGCCATTTAGAGTTCGTCATCACTGTCCTGTGTGTCGTATCCGACAATATAGTCCGCATCGTTTTCACAGTCCGTTCCACACAAGCAAAGGTCGGTCAAATCGATTGGCAAATCGAATTGGTCGAATGGTCGATCGAATCGAATCGAATCGATCGAATTGGTCGAATTGGTCGAATGGTCGAATGGTCGATCGAAGCGATTGGTCGAATGGTCGAATTGGTCGAATGGAATTGGTCGATTGGTCGAATTGGTCGAATTGGTCGAATCGAATTGGTCGGAATTGGCAAATGTAAACATTGATTTTCAGATTTTCCATGTAATAACGTTTCCAAAAATGTATAGGTTTGCTAATCTACCATGATTTTGAACGAAAAAACATAGTGAACCTGACTATGTGAAAAATTCTGTTTCAGAGGCATCTGCCTCTTGAGGCCAGCTTGACTTTATCATTGACCTTATGGCAAGTGAGACGAAGATGCTTTTATGAACAGATTTTTGAAAGTTGCTCAATGCAAAAAAAGATTGTTCGAGTTTTCATGGTGGTCTTGCCTGAGGAATTATATCATGACGACATGAGAATCACATAAGTTAAAGTTTATGTTCTAGGTGATGACTGTTTAATTTGTCGTTTTTATTCTGGGTGATAAAAATTAAGCAGCTTATTCTGATGGATGAAAGATATTCAAACAGAGGATGAACTTGAAAATTTGCACACGCATAGATCATTAGATCATCATGCAATTAACACGATGGTAAAATTGTTTTTTTCATCATATGTTAATTTGTCTAATTATTGCCTAATTCGATTGTTCTATAGTTATTCAGTTTGTCTTACACAACATTCTAAAACACAGAATAAATTACAGGCCAATTAATTTACAACATCAGTGTCCTAATGCATGTGACACTTATTCACATGTTTGTTGTCCATAAACATAGGGAAAATTGCAGTTTTTTTATTTTAGGACATGTGACACCGACTAATTGTCATGTGACACCTGAACGGTAAGCCCGATGTGGTATCAAAATGTGCGCAACACCCGATAGAAAAAAGTCTGGAGAGGAAAACTCGAAATCCCCAGCGGTTGCGAATAAATTGCGAAAAATGTCGGGTGTGGGGGTGGGGGGGAGGGGGAAGGGGGAGGGGGCTTTCTCCTTATAAGACCCCATCTTACATCATTATATTGTCATACATGGAATGGAACCAAGATGGAACCAATTTTGCTCAATGGAACCAAGATGGAGTTATTCATTGAATATGCTTGAACAAAGTGATTTTTGTGCCAAACATTTATATAATTGCAAAAGCTAAAGTTTCATTTTCTCAATCTGTCCAACACAAACTCCTCACACTTTTTTCCCCCAAATCTGTCGATCACGCAAACGCTCGGTCCATCTCGATGAACATTTGTAGCATGACTTTCCCTTCATTTCGTCCGCATCACAATATCTGTTTTTGTTTATCGGAATTACGGATTATGAAAATTCCAGTCTGCAGAGAATGCGAGAAAACAACCAATAACTCTTTCTATTCTATACCCGTCATGCATCCTACACCTCCCACTGTGTGTTTTACACCTCGGCTCTGCATCCCACACCTCTGCTGCACGTCTTACACCCCTGCTGTGCTAGCTCTCTTCTCACAGCATGTTCAAATCATGGTGGAGCTTTGTCAAGCTGGTCTCTGGTGTAAGCCACCCTCCATCATGTTGCTAACCTCAAATGGCAGTACCGTTGTCTCTACCCGAGATAAGGCAGAAATCTTCCTTTGCCTTCAAATCTCTTCTACCAACCAATGAATTATCTCCCCATCTTATACCGATATCCACACTGTCTACTGGACTATGTGTCCTTCTTACCTGGGAAAGCAGAGAACATTCTGTTTGCACTTTACCCTGCTTCAGCAACAGGCCGAAATGGCATCCCTCACTGCCTGGCTTCACAGATCCTGATCTGCCATTCTTTCTTCCTCTTGATTTGCCCTTTTCTGTCTATCCTTCTTCTTTGCCCACCTCCCTTCTGCAATAAAGTAAACAAATGTCACTCCCATCCAAAGGAAGGGTGAGAATGCCGACCCTACAAACTATAGCCCAGTGAGCTTGCTCCCATTATAAGCAAAGTAAATGAATCCCTCATTGCATTCGATGTGAAGTCTTCTGTTTTCAAACAGTCTGATCTTTGATGATCAGTTTCCATTCCAATCCGGCCACTCAACCCTGGACCTGCTTCTGCACCTCTCGCAGTTATGTTTGGATGCCCTCAACCTCAACCAAGAGGTTCGGCCAGCCTCCCTGGACATATGTTGGGCAAGGCATCCTGCTTTGCTTGACAGATTATCTGCCTCTGGCATAGAAGGCTATCTTCATTCCTTGATTTCTGACTTCCTTCATCAACCCAGTCAGTGTGTTGCCATCAATTGAATCCTTCCCTCATCCCTCTCTCAGTGTAGGCCAGAGTTCCACCAAGCAGTTCTTTGGGTCTTGTTCTTCATCTATTTGTAAAAGGAGACATGTCTGTGTGTCATTGGTTGTTATCTCCATTTGCGGGATTCAGGTGGAAAGTATCCACCTCCATTTTGGTAAGGGATCACGGTCATGGACCAAGCTGTTGAGTTTTTCTTGTTTTCAGAGTTTCATTCTGAGGGTTCTTTTCAGGATAATCACCGAACCCCAGACTGCCTCCAATTGTAGTTCGTTTGTGATAATATTCACAGGGATGTTTTTTAAAACTTCAGCAAGGGTCTTTTTATCATTCCTACTGCTCCAATTATTACTGTTGCAATGTTGATGCTCTTCAGCTTCCAAGAACTCTCGATCTCATTTTTCAGGTCTTGGTATTTGGTCATTTTCTTGATTTCTGCGTTATTTAAGCCACAATTGCTGGGGATTGATATCTCAATCAGCAATGCTGTATTGTAGTTGTTGTACCTGAATACTATATGTACCAGCCGAAACCCGTGGAACATCCACGGAAGGGAGGATGTGGTGTATGGATAGAGTGTACCATTATGGATGGCATAGGGGATTTGCTTGTCCGAGTAAGAGTTAGGAAGAAAGATGAGAATGAAGAGTGCGTATATGCACAACGATCGCCGACACCGGCACAAATGCATGCTCTGGATTGTCCACTCAGTGGACGGCTTGCTTTCGCCTTCGCCTGTCCAATCAGCGGACGGCTTGCTTCGCCTTTACCCAGCAGACGCCAATACGATGGCGTCGTAATATGGCGTCGTATCGGCAGTTAATCAGATGCTTTTGGGTCCCAACGTCGGCTCATTCAGATTTTTCGAGTATGTCTGTATGTGATAAACAAAGAGCGCGGTTCGTAGATCGTAAATCCATTTGTGCCGTGGGCATCGGGTCACTGGGTGCGGCGTAAAAGGGATAACAAAGTCGAGTCCTTACGCTATTATTATATAGATGGTCACAATGCTTTGTTTTCTATATTCACACTCAATGTGATAATCAGGTGTTTGTGTGTGTGTGTGTGTGTGTGTGTGTGTGTGTGTGTGTGTGTGTGTGTGTGTGTGTGTGTGTCACGCTTCCTTCCGAAGGGTTTTGCTATCGCCGAATAACAAAAATGGGACCGTTGGATCGCTAATAATCGATTGACTTGGGAGAATAACTTGTGTCCATTTAATCATAAAGATATTTGTTTTAAAATTCAGTGGTTCTGGGAATGAGAAAAAGGAAGCGGGAGATTGAGCTTTAATATAATGGTTCCAACAGTAAAATTTATCATTCTCCAACAGCAGGATCTCTTTCAAAATGCATTGGAAAGGCAAACAAAATTATATAGAGTAACTAGCTTGGCTCGGCTCGCTACGCGTCATTACTGAGGAACGGGCTTATTTTAGCTGAGGATAATGACTGTACCTGAGTTGCTGTGTTGTCATGATTTACACCAATCATAATACAAACAATTACTTTGCACAAATGTATTTGTTGTGTTTGTGATGTTACATTTTTATAGGCAATTTAGGTTGAAGATTTAGGTTGAATGGTTTTTTTTAAAGAAAGAACCCCTCAGTACATACATAGGGGAGGGGTAGGTGCAGACTGGAAATTTGGGACGATTACACCTCACTACCACGTAATTCAAAACACCTCACCACCACATAATTCAAAACACCGCACCACCACGTAATTCAAAACACCTCACCACCAAGTAATTCAAAACACCGCACCACCACGTAATTCAAAACACCTCACCACCAAGTAATTCCAAAACACCTCACCACCAAGTAATTCAAAACACCTCACCACCACGTAATTCAAAACACCTCACCACCACGTAATTCAAAACACCTCACCACCAAGTAATTCAAAACACCTCACCACCAAGTAATTCAAAACACCTCACCACCACGTAATTCAAAACACCTCACCACCACGTAATTCAAAACACCGCACCACCACGTAATTCAAAACACCTCACAACCAAGTAATTCAAAACACCACACCACCACGTAATTCAAAACACCGCACCACCACGTAATTCAAAACACCTCACCACCAAGTAATTCAAAACACCGCACCACCACGTAATTCAAAACACCTCATCACCACGTAATTAAAAACACCTCACCACCAAGTAATTCAAAACACCTCACCACCACGTAATTCAAAACACCTCACCACCACGTAATTCAAAACACCTCACCACCACGTAATTCAAAACACCTCACCACCAAGTAATTCAAAACACCTCACCACCACGTAATTCAAAACACCTCACCACCAAGTAATTCAAAACACCACACCACCAAGTAATTCAAAACACCTCACCACCAAGTAATTCAAAACACCTCACCACCAAGTAATTCAAAACACCTCACCACCAAGTAATTCAAAACACCACACCACCATGTAATTCAAAACACAGCACCACCAAGTAATTCAAAACACCGCACCACCACGTAATTCAAAACACCTCACCACCACGTAATTCAAAACACCTCACCAACAAGTAATTCAAAACACCTCACCACCAAGTAATTCAAAACACCTCACCACCACGTAATTCAAAACACCTCACCACCAAGTAATTCAAAACACCTCACCACCAAGTAATTCAAAACACCACACCACCACGTAATTCAAAACACCTCACCACCAAGTAATTCAAAACACCGCACCACCACGTAATTCAAAACACCACACCACCACGTAATTCAAAACACCGCACCACCACATAATTCAAAACACCTCACCACCAAGTAATTCAAAACACCACACCACCACGTAATTCAAAACACCTCACCACCAAGTAATTCAAAACACCTAACCACCAAGTAATTCAAAACACCGCACCACCACATAATTCAAAACACCTCACCACCAAGTAATTCAAAACACCGCACCACCACGTAATTCAAAACACCTCACCACCACGTGATTCAAAACACCTCACCACCAAGTAATTCAAAACACCTCACCACCACGTAATTCAAAACACCTCACCACCAAGTAATTCAAAACACCGCACCACCACGTAATTCAAAACACCTCACCACCAAGTAATTCAAAACACCGCACCACCACATAATTCAAAACACCTCACCACCAAGTAATTCAACACACCGCACCACCACGTAATTCAAAACACCTCACCACCACGTAATTCAAAACACCTCACCACCAAGTAATTCAAAACACCTCACCACCAAGTAATTCAAAACACCGCACCACCACGTAATTCAAAACACCTCACCACCAAGTAATTCAAAACACCGCACCACCACGTAATTCAAAACACCTCACCACCAAGTTATTCAAAACACCTCACCACCACGTAATTCAAAACACCTCACCACCACGTAATTCAAAACACCTCACCACCACATAATTCAAAACACCTCACCACCAAGTAATTCAAAACACCTCACCACCAAGTAATTCAAAACACCTCACCACCACGTAATTCAAAACACCTCACCACCACGTAATTCAAAACACCGCACCACCAAGTAATTCAAAACACCTCACCACCAAGTAATTCAAAACACCACACCACCACGTAATTCAAAACACCGCACCACCACGTAATTCAAAACACCTCACCACCAAGTAATTCAAAACACCGCACCACCACGTAATTCAAAACACCTCACCACCAAGTAATTCAAAACACCTCACCACCAAGTAATTCAAAACACCTCACCACCACGTAATTCAAAACACCTCACCACCACGTAATTCAAAACACCTCACCACCAAGTAATTCAAAACACCTCACCACCAACTAATTCAAAACACCTCACCACCACATAATTCAAAACACCTCACGACCACGTAATTCAAAACACCGCACCACCACGTAATTCAAAACACCTCACAACCAAGTAATTCAAAACACCACACCACCACGTAATTCAAAACACCGCACCACCACGTAATTCAAAACACCTCACCACCAAGTAATTCAAAACACCGCACCACCACGTAATTCAAAACACCTCACCACCACGTAATTCAAAACACCTCACCACCAAGTAATTCAAAACACCTCACCACCACGTAATTCAAAACACCTCACCACCACGTAATTCAAAACACCTCACCACCACGTAATTCAAAACACCTCACCACCAAGGAATTCAAAACACCTCACCACCAAGTAATTCAAAACACCTCACCACCACGTAATTCAAACCACCTCACCAACAATTAATTCAAAACACCTCACCACCAATTAATTCAAACCACCTCACCACCACGTAATTCAAACCACCTCACCACCACGTAATTCAAAACACCTCACCACCAAGTAATTCAAAACACCTCACCACCACGTAATTCAAAACACCTCACCACCACGTAATTCAAAACACCTCACCACCAAGTAATTCAAAACACCTCACCACCACGTAATTCAAACCACCTCACCACCACGTAATTCAAACCATCTCACCACCACGTAATTCAAACCACCTCACCACCACGTAATTCAAAACACCTCACCACCACGTAATTCAAAACACCTCACCACCAAGTAATTCAAAACACCTCACCACCACGTAATTCAAAACACCTCACCACCAAGTAATTCAAAACACCTCACCACCAAGTAATTCAAAACACCTCACCACCAATTAATTCAAAACACCTCACCACCAATTAATTCAAACCACCTCACCACCACGTAATTCAAACCACCTCACCACCACGTAATTCAAAACACCTCACCACCACGTAATTCAAAACACCTCACCACCACGTAATTCAAAACACCTCACCACCAAGTAATTCAAAACACCTCACCACCAAGTAATTCAAAACACCTCACCACCATGTAATTCAAAACACCTCACAGCCATAAAACAAGTAATAAAAACACCTCACCACCTCGAAATTAAAAACACCTCACAGCCGTAAAACACGTAATAAAAACACCTCACCATCACGAAATTAAAAACACCTCACAGCCATAAAACACGTAATAAAAACACCTCACAGCCATAAAACACGTTATAAAAACACCTCACAGCCATAAAACACGTAATAAAAACACCTCACCACCACGAAAATAAAAACACCTCACAGCCATAAAACACATAATAAAAACACCTCACAGCCATAAAATATGTGATAAAAACACCTCACAGCCATAAAACACGTGATAAAAACACCTCACAGCCATAAAACACGTAATAAAAACACCTCACAGCCATAAAACACGTGATAAAAACACCTCACAGCCATAAAACACGTGATAAAAACACCTCACAGCCATAAAACACGTGATGAAAACACCTCACAGCCATAAAACACGTGATAAAAACACCTCACAGCCATAAAACATGTAATAAAAACACCTCACAGCCACGAAATTAAAAACACCTCACCACCACATCATTTAAAAACACCTCACCACCAAGTAATTCAAAACACCTCATCACCAACTAATTCAAAACACCTCACCACCACATAATTTAAAACACCTCACCACCACGTAATTATAAATACCTCACCACCACGCAATTCAAAACACCTCGCCACCACGTAATTCAAAACGCCTCACCACCACATAATTAAAACACCTCACCACCACGTAATTATAAATACCTCACCACCACGTAATTATAAATACCTCACCACCACGCAATTCAAAACACCTCACCACCACGTAATTATAAATACCTCACCACCACGCAATTCAAAACACCTCACCACCACATCATTTAAAAACACCTCACCACTACATAATTCAAAATACCTCACAACCACGTGATTCAAAACCACCACAACGTTATTAAAAACACTTCACAACCACGGAAACAAAAGTTTGAAGGAGTCGTTAAGTGACAACACAGACACTGCCCAGATGTGTCGATGTATAGATAAATGACTGTACCCGAGTTGCCGTTTTGTCATAGTTTAAGCCAATCATAATTCAAACAATTATTTTGCACAAATGTGTTTGTAATATACGTGATATCACATTTTATAAACAATTGAAGTTGAAAACTTAAGTTGAAAAAAAATAATTCCCAAAAACATTCCAAAAAAAATAAAAATTAATGGGAAATTTTTTCAAAATAAATACCCTTAGGACATACCGACGGGAGAGATATGTGCATACCAGAAGTTTGGTACGATTTCACAAAAGTTTGAGAAAGTAGTTCAGTGACAACACAAGACAAGACAACACAAGACAACACATCACATCACAGGACAGACGCTGCACAGATATATATAGCGTAATACTTCTAAAAGCAATTAAAAACAAGACGGAAAGTCTAAGAGCGGCATAGCCAGGCTTGTTTGATACTTTAGTGGAAGAGGATAGTATGACCTGGGTGGAGATACCAGTTAGCAAATAATGTAAATAATAAATTATTTTGAAGCAGTCCGAGTCTCTAAGTTGTCTGTCACCATGTAAGTGAAGAGATTGCATTGAGGTACTGGTTTATTCTATATGTTGGTCAGTTAGTCAACACTATTAAAGTGACCTCAGCACCATCCCGACACACACCACTGTGGGTATTACGGAATGAGGTGTTTTACGGTGGCCAGAGTGCAAATCCTGCCACCAACCTCCTTGAGAGAGGACCCAGTGAGTTGGTGCTCATTTTGCCGACCTCGGAAGGATGACATGACAGGCTGTGTCAACCCCACCTGGTATTAATTCAACAGCTGACCAGGATTCAAACTCAGGACCCCTAGGATCCCAAGCCCTTCACCCTAACTGACAAGCCAACACCAGGCTTAGGGTGGTTGGATGCAGTCATAAGAAATGCTTCAATGTTTGAAGAGCCCTTAATCAAAGTTTTAATTTTATGATCTGGGGGGCATGCTGTCTTTTGATTAAACCCATTAGCACCATGATGGGAGGCATGCCAAGTCTATATAAATGACCTCTTCAAAGTTCTGGAACGCACACTATCCCTTTATGCAGATGACTGCACATTGTGTCATATAATACCCCATCCTTCTACTAGGCAGACAGCTGCTGCATCTCTCCCTGCTTATCTCAAGATAATTCGTTTTTGGTCTGAAAAGTGGAAAATCTCATCAATCCTGGAAAATCGCAGTCAAGTCCTATCGCTTTGGAAGGATCATCAAACAAATCCACATAATATGTTTTATTGGTTAAATCTGTTAAACCTCGAGGGCTCACTATCAACTATAACCTTTCCTGTTCTGACTACATAGAAAACCTGGCCTCCACAGCCAGCTGCCAAATGAGTATCCTCCATCGATACGAGTCTTTTATTGAAAAATCTGAGCGACTCATAGTCTAAAAGGCCTTTGCCCATAGCTCATTGGAGCATTGCTCTCTGCTATGGGCTGGTACCACAGAATCACAGGTCTCTCTCGATTCTGTGGAATCTAAAGCTCTCAAAATTATTGAAATCTCCCTTGATGTAGCCAAACCACAGGGTCTGTTTCTCTTACATCTCAGGCAGATCGGTGTTCTCTGTTTTTTACTGTCTCTTCTCAGATATTGTTTACTCTTCTCTCAGTCATATTACCCTCCCTACCCTATTACCCTACTACAGTCATATTACCATGCATGCATTTTTCCATAAACCCCTCCTGGTTAAATTCTCCAGGCTAACTGCACACCTCAGGTCTACAAGTGCTCTGCGTTGCTGTTGTTGTTATGGTTCTTGTTGTTGTCGAATTTTGAAATGTGCACTCATTGGTCAAACAGCTGCCAGATCCCACCCACATGTGTTGCTTCACTCCACCCACCATGACACCAAGACAAAATAATATGGCTGCCATCTTGATTTTCTTGTGAGCCTAAGAGATCAGGCTGTAGGCCTCTGCTGATTATACACTGCCCAGGTTTGTTGCGTCAGATTTCCATTGGCTTTGTTTGGGTCAAGTGTTACTCATGATGAGGTACCCAAAACAAAATCTAATCTTATGTTGAATAAAAATTATTAATAAGGTTTAATCAAGCCCATCAGCATGCACCGTAATTGCCTCCATAAAACTAGATGGTATTCATAGAATACTTACCCTGCGCAGTCAACTTGTTGCGAGCCAACTCTTCTGTTTTTGAACCTTTAAAAAATTTGATCCAATATTGCTGCCAGACCACGTGAGTGATGACATCATAAATTTATATTCTGTAATATAATTGTTGCATAGATCATGTTCAATACATTTCAAACTGATCAGACTAAGCGTTGTCCCTGTCGAATTATGACGTCATAATTATGGCACCGATGACGACATCGTTAACAACACCTATTCCACATATGGAGTTCTTTACAATGAGCCACGTTTCAATTTTTTTTCCATGCAGCGGTTTTGGAGATATAGAGGACTAGAGGTGCAACATTTTTTTCTGGTTTTTCCAAGATGGCGCCTGTACGACATGACCTTATGACGTCATGATTATCATTAAAATATTCTGCATGAGGAGGCGTTCCTATGGTAAAAATGGCGAGCCCATCAGACCAACAGTTGCTGAGAAAAAAAATTCACAATGATCGGATACGTGTTGAACTTGTCAAATTATGACGTCATAACAGAGGCACAGATGACATCACCATCAACATATCTTATTCCCCATGGTGAGTACTTGACAATGAGCCATGTTTCAATTTTTCCCATTGAGCGGTTTGGGAGATATAGAGGTGTAACTTTTTTGCAAGCTGGCGTCTGTACCACGTGACCTATGGCGTCATAATTATGAATAAAACAATTATACAGGTGGAGCCGCTTCGATGTTAAAATTTCGTGTCAATCGGAGCAACGCTTGCCGAGAAAATGAATTTTTAAAATGCAGACACGTACGGCACATGGCACACGTACGGCACACGGCACACGTATGGCACACGGGACGCGGCACAGGTACGGCACCCAGCACACGTACGGAACACGGCAGACATACGGCACACGGCACGGACGTTATCTTCTCCTAAACAGTTGTGCAGATATTCATCAAACTTGGTAGTTATGATCGCCACATCGCAAGAAGGTACGAGAGCAGTATCGTTTTGCCACGCCCCCTAGGGCGGGATCAAAAGGAGAAATACTGCTGAGACACAATGTGGCCATGCCCCCTAGGGCGGGATCAAAAGGAGAAATACTGCTGAGACACAATGTGGGGTTCATCGTTTTGTGTCGTTTTCAACCCTCCTAGTACCGCAGTGTTCTTTTCCACCTGCTCCACTAATTCCCTCTGTCGCACCGTCAGCTGTTCCACCTCCTGCGTCAGGTCCTCTATGCCCCCTTGTAACTTTGCCGTGCTATTTCTCACCTCTTTCTCCATACGCTTCTCACCTCGCTTTACCTCCTCACGTACCCCCGAGACCTCCTCGCTTACACCTCGTCCTATTTCCTCCTTCATCTCCTCCCTTTTTTTAGTAGATGCCGCCCTCATCTGTTCCAATTCATCCCTCTGAGCATCCAGTTTACCTTCCAACCCGATTTTCACCTCCTCTATCTGGTTCCCCATCTGTTTGATTTCCCGGGCGGATTGCTCCCCTATTTCCCACAATTTGGCTTCCATCTTATCTTCTAGCCCCGTTAACCCATTCTTTACCTCTTTTATCCCGTTGTCTAACCCCTCAAATTTATTGTCTAAACCCTCAAATTTGTTTCCCATATTGTTTAACCCGTCTCGTAATTGCTCACTAGTCTTGGTCATAAGGGCCTCCATTTGCATCATAAAAAGGTTCAAATCCACCGGTGCTGCCACGGTCACGGGCGCCGCTAAATTTGGTGCCGCTGCAATCACGTGCGCGAGGGCGCCATTTTGTGCACCTGACACCTCCTCAACCACATTATCATTTCTCTCCTCCATTTCTTCCCTCTGGTCCTGGGTTACCCCTAACCCCTCTTTTAGTTCCCCCACCGGCATCCGATCATCTTGACCATCCATGGCACGATTTTCAAATTTCGGATTTTATAAAACAAAATTTCGGCCCACTCGTAATTTGAGTGCGCTAAGCGCTTCAGGTCCGTATCTCGCTCCCGACACCAATTGTTACGGAACCCAACGTCGGCCTCGGATCCCTTCTCGGGGGGGGGGGGGGATTAGTCCCCTCGTTTGTGACTGACCGACGTGGTCCCTGAAGCTGCACCGCGACCTCCGGAAAGGCCGGTGCACAGCCCCGTTCATGACCGCGGATAAGTTGTTAATTTGCCGAGCGGATGGCAGCCGCGGCCCGAACCGTTAACAATGACTAGACCCGATTCTCAAACGTTGGCCAAATCGTGCCACAGGTATTCAATGGGGAAAAGACAAAGACGACGGATGTGAAGAAGAGGAAGACAGAAGTAGGAAATACGAATATAATGTATTACTACTATTTACAACCAAAAGAAACCAAGGAGGAGGAAGGATAATAAAATAAAGACAGAAGGAAACAGGGAGACACAGTGCAAATTAGCTTACCTACAGTCTTAATTAATACCCCAGGACAAGACACACAAAATGGACGACAATCAAACTCACACGAATGGGGAAATTGCAGGCAGGAATGGGAGGACTGGAAGGAGAGGAAGGTCCAACGGGAACCGGAGCTGGAGCTTGATCCCGCACGGGACGTCGGGCGGGACCTCGACGGCCACCGATGCCACCACAATCCGGCTCCCGCGCCGCAGCGGGTCGAAACTGCGTGGTCTCAAAGCTGGTGGTGGTGGACTCCAAGCTGGTGGTGGTGGACTCTCTGTGGTGGACTCAACTCATCTGCTTAACTGCCTTCTTGACGCATCTGCTCGTGGGGATCCCTTACTCATCTGCCGTCCCTGGCGCAACTCTTGCTTGTCAAAGGCTTTTCGTATCTCTCACGCAACCACCCCCCAAAGGCTTCCGCGCGTGCTTATATCTCCCTCGGGCGATCAAGCCGCCGACCTCCAGGACACGCCCATCGGTGAGGTCGCCTCGGCCCTGATTGGTCGCGAGGGCTCACCGATCCCGCCCTTAGAGGTTGCGTTGGCAAGGCCACGCCTTGTTCCCGGCGCTGGGCCGACTCCTCCCACCTTCGGTTCCGAGATGACCTCGTGGCTAATGGAGTCTTGCAGCGAAAACAACAACCCACAGCTGCAGCAGAATTCAGCGAACCGCTCAATGCAGTTGGCAATTGAGGAAAGGGGAATCCATGGAGGTTCTGGGGAAATTGAAAGGGGATACTACCTTGTTTCACTTCGGTGCAATAGAGTGTCAGTTAATGGACGACATAGCCTTAACCTAATACACACAATAAGGAAATAACTACCAACAAGCAGGAAATCTATGATTGGCTAACGCGATTGTATATGACCTAACTAAGGGACGCCCTTTGACCTTTATACACAACTGGAGGAAGGAGGGTGATATTTTTACCACAATAAAAAAACACAATTCTCATTTCCACAACAATATGCAGGAAAGTTTTTGGGGGTATTTGTGTACAGTAAATAATAATAAATTATTGAAGTAATGAAATCCAGGTACATTAATGAGAATTACAAGAAACCACAATAATAGTTGTAAATTAGTGAAAATGTGAAATTTGTTTTCATCAGCTTGTTCCCTTGCTTGAGAGTCAATGAGTGGGTTCAGAATGGCACCAAGGAAGCAACTTTCAACAGAACATCGTGTGAAGATCCGAACTCTGTGACAAGAAGGGTACTCTATGAAGAAAATAGCAGAAAAGCTGAAGATCTCTTCCAAAGGTGTGAGGTACCCTTTAAATCGCATGAAAGAAACTGACTCAGCACAAGTCAATAAAATGCCAGAAAGAACCAGAAGAAACTCCTGAAGGCAAGAGCTTGAAGTTGCTCAGCTTACCCGACAGAAGAAAATCATTTCTTCAGCTGACAACTGAAATGAGAGCAGGTCTTAACACCTCTTCCAGCACTGTGTACAAAAGGTTGATTGCAGCAGGCCTCCATGGCAGAGTTGAAGCAAACAAATCACTGCTGGATCAGGTGAAAGACAGGTGACTTCGATCTAAAGACTTATCCACAGGATGAGGTGAAAAGACTGATGTTTGCAAGGCAATACCAAAATTGGACAACTGAATGATTGATTCAGGTTTTTCACACTCCAGTATCAGATTGGGAAAGTTAATGTAGTGGAAAGTTTAAAGTTGGGTTGAATGAGTTGAAGTAAAGACTTATTGCACTGCCCTCACTTTTTTTTCTTTTTTTTTTTCTGCATACAATATCGAGGCTCGTGAAAGAGCTAACATTAATCACACAAAAAGTCAAACCGACACATAAAACACAAAATAAGGGGAGCGGTAGACAAGATGGGGAGAGAGGGGGAAGGACACAAACACAACATTTGAGAGCAGGGACATCGAGAGAAATGTGGGAGGGAGAGGGCTTGGGGGGAGGTGGGAGAGGTATAAAACATGTGGACACTGCAAGGACTTCCAGAAAAGAAGTTGGGATTTCAAAAAAGTGTATCTGGGGTGAATTTGTGGGGGTAGAAAAGATCAAGGTTTTGGATGGGGGAAGATAAGAGATGGTGGTGAACAGCTGTTTTATAGACCTGGAGGGAGGACTGGGATTGAAGAGAGTGAGGGAGTTTGTTCCAGAGGTGGGAGAAAAGGGGAATGAAAGAGTGAAGGTGAGCAGAGAGCCTAGATTTTGGCAGTTTAACCATAAGAGGGTTGCTGGCAGATCTTGTGCGACCTGTAGGAATATTTGGGGGACAGAGCACAGAGAGAGCTGGGGGAGCAAGGCCGGAGAGGAGTCGGTAGAAGACAGAAAGACCACCAACCTGCCTGCGGTGAGTGAGTGAAAGGCCCTCGGAGTTAGCTTCATCGCAGGAGATTCAAATGATTCTGAAAGCTTTGGTTTCAACAGCGTGAAGCCGAGCAGGTGTGAGGCAGGAGCACCGGCCCAGAGGGGGGAACAATGTTCCATTGAGCTGCGGATGAAAGTCTTGTATGTGGTGAGGAGCTCAGGTGTGCCAAGGAAGGACTTTGCACGACGGAGGATGCCCAGTCGGCGACTGGCTTTGGAGGCCAGATTTGAAATGTGGTTTTCCCAGGAAAGATCATGGCAGATAGTGAGACCCAAAAGCTTGAGCGACAGAACTTCTTGGACAGGATTGTTGAGAAAGTAGATGGGAGGGTTTTCCAGTCGGTCTTTTCGCAGAGACATAGTAAGAGTGTGAGATTTGTCAGGATTGAAAGACATGTTCCACTTGTTTGACCAGTCTGTGATTTTGTCCAGGTCTGCAGAGATTGAGGAGGCTGCAGACTGCTGATCTGAGGGATGAGGAATGTAGCAGCAGAGAGTAGAGTCATCAGCAAAGAGATGGAGAGGATTTTCCAGAGAGTCGGAGAGATCATTGATGAAGACCAGAAAAAGCACAGGGCCCAGAACACTACCTTGGGGAACTCCAGCCAGAACAGGCAGGGGAGATGAGAGAAATCCATTCAGGGCTACACGTTGACTATGACCAGAGAGGACGTCCGCAAGCCATGCGTGGAGATTTCCATGAATACCATACGAGGAGAGTTTGGTGAGCAGAGCTGGGTGCCAGACCGTATCGAAGACATGAGTTTTATTCCCATGACTGCTCAGCAGTATCTCCTGTCCCGTGCAATGGCAAGGTGATCTTTCCAGGATTGGCTCTTAGCCAAGGAATCAATCATTCATAACTTGTGAGCCACAACTAATCCTCTGATAAAGACGATGGAAATTCACAACCCACTCCCGCCTCTGAAACCACAAATTCCGAAATACGAGTTTGATGATAAAACTTTGGAGATTTCAGTGAAAGTTGTCCAGGTAACACCTACTAAACACATACAATATATTTTTTAGATGATCAGACGGGGATCATCCATTCATTTCACATGGACTGCCCGATCAGTGTACTGAATATAGAAGTTATTATCCATCTATGTTTATGTGCATCTTTTTGTATTTTCAGAGAAATGTCCGTTTTTAGCATAGATTGTCTTATTCAGTTTTGGTTCTTGAAATAACAGTTTGGCTTTTCGTTTTTTTTTTTCAATATCATTTTTTTAATATGAAATAATTGCTTTTTTGGTCAAACAGCTGTCGATTATAAACTTCTGTATTCAGCAAAATTCCATTTTTTAAATTTATTTTCAGCAATTCATGGCAAAAAAAAAAAATCACAAGTGTGTTCATCTAAAATATGTCATCAATGGCATCATGAATGTGCAAATGGACAAATAGCCGTCAACAACGGAGACATAATGAAAAGTGCTCATTTGTTCTTTTCATTGAACACACCTCTGTTAAACTGGTGACAGCTGCCTTATTTTATGTACTTATCAAGTCATATGCATTTTTTGTGCCAAAAAAGCACGCTGACACGTAATTAAGAAAAATAAACAGAAATTATAATAACAAGACCATCACATCAGTCTGACAGTTCAACCAAATTTGTCAAATTGCCGATAAATTGCTCAGGGCTCTTCCCATAACTCCACCTTGAATCTGGTCCTACACACATTCTCAGTTCAACCATATTGCTTCAAAAGCATTCATTTAAACTGATCAAAATCAACAGCTGCCACATATGACAGCCTGGAATACATACCAAGCCCTTTGCCAGGTAGAAAAGCACTGAGTGATGGTGCCCTTCCCACCCTGTTCTCTGCACTGTTGCAAGCAAAATGTTCAAACCTTAAGAAGCATCTGTGAAGCTCATCCTTCCCCTCAACAAAGACTGGGAATTTTGGATGCCTCGCATGTGCAAGATTGTTCAAATAATTCTCTGGGCGACCTACTTGAGCATTCTGTACATCAAGATGCTTCAACTGCAAATCTTCCTCTAATCTTTCAGCTGCAGGCCTCTTATCCTCCCTTTTTGCATCGTCTTTTCCTCTCACCTTCAAGCCTTTTGGCCTCGAGTCTCACACAGATATTCTCTTGCTTGAGGATGAATCTCACAGAAGGCTCTTCAGTCTTCAAGACCCGCACACTGAACTGCTGTGCTACCGAGGAGAGATGAAAGGCTACACACTGTCCGCACAACCTCAGGAACTCTCACCCCATAGATGCACGCATTGTGCTGCACTAGACACCACTGGTGGGAAGATATATCCCAAACAAGCCCCCAGAAGCCACCAAGTCCCTGGGGTTCTTTACTCAATCGATATCCAAACCGGCAGGTGAGTGAACACCAAACCTACATTTATTTTGCAATGTAAACCACAAGTGGTACACAATGCATGGCATTTTACACAAAAAACAACTCCTGACTGGTGTTCTTCTCATTATCCCCTTCTTTGTCCTCGGATTTTACCTCTGCCACCGAAGGTCGATGGCCTTATTTATATATTCCTGAAGAAAGAACATTCACAAACTTTCCTTCCTCTGCAAACTGCTTGTATTACTTCTTGCTAGATCATTATATATCCGGAAGTAATAAGAAATCCCTTGCACCATGGGGATCTTTCTACAAAGGTTAAAGTCTAACTACAATATTATAACTTGTTCCCCCTTTTCCTTTACTCAACTTTCAGAATAAACACATTTGCCTCAATAAACACAAATAATGTTCAATCTTTTGGCCAATATAATATTTTGGAAGTATGGAATGTAAGTTTGGTTGAATTTATGCTCCAAACCAAGTAAATAATGTTTTCCTGCTCAAGAATAATGCAGTTTGTGGAATCATATTTAAATACAATGTGTCTATTTGTCTGTCTGTCTGTTCGCTTGTGGACTCGACAACGGCTTGGCGGATCCCCATTATATTTGGCATATGTGTTGTGCGTCCCCTGCGTCAGGTCAGGGACACAAATTAATTCCCCTCTTCCCCAGTCCCCGGCGAGGGTGGGTTGATGACTCGCGATTCTCGCCTGTGCACGTGACACGGTGCAGGTTGTTTACTGTCCCCTGCCGGAGTGAGGGGTTATTACTAGCCATGACACAAAAGGAATTTGCCCCTAACCTCCTCACTTTCCCTAGCCGCTTCCATATGGAGCGAGTGCTTCTAGTGTCGATAGATCTGGCCTTGCTTGCACTGCAACTTATTTTGTGGATTGTCAATGTTAGTTTGAAATGATAATAGAACAGGCAGTGGATGTTGCTGCAAGGGAAATAGTTCAATTGCGGAAGAAAACGAAGTATAATGTTCTGCAAATGCAATGCATGTTGTTGTGAAAAGTATCATTTGATATTTGGGGGAAAAAAATGATGGAAAATTATTGCTGGTAATGTAGTGACATGGTGTTATGCAAACTCATTATACTCATTGTAGCCCAGTGGCTAAGTCGAAAAATATTTCACTTTGTGGAGAAATTATGAAACTTTGCAGACAGGTGGAGGACCCCAGTAGGAATTTTTCGATTAGGACCCAACTCTGAAACGCCCCCTGGTGGCCGATAGAAATACGATTGCAGTGGCTAACCCCCCTCTCCCCCCCCCCCCCCCCCATGACAATTTGGGTGAACAGGTGATCAGTTAGCACCCCATATGAATTTACTTAGCACCCCATATTATTTCAGTGCTGCCATCTGTTTGCATTAGTTTAGGTTAAGACAGAAGATTTCCTTTTTTATGCAAGAAAGTTCTTTGCAGACATCAAAGTTCGTTATCATTATTGTATTAACGCATGTTTTCTTTTACAGGTGGAAAACCATAAACCATGTCCAGGTCATTCAAGATCGTTCCTTTTCAAGTCAATCGGATGAAAATTGAGGATTTTAGAAATTTGGCCTATGTTGACCTTTTGGACAATGTTGACCTCAAAAATAATAGGTAGTTGTATTCAGTGACCTGATATGTAAATGCTCTTCAAATTTCAAGTCAATCAGATGAAAATTGAGGATTTTAGAAATTTGACAAAGTTGTTGACCTTTGGCCTATGTTGACCTTTTGGCCTATGTTGACCTCAAAAATAATCGGTGGTTGTATTCAGTGACGTGATATGTAAATGCTCTTCAAATTTCAAGTCAATCAGATGAAAATTGAGGATTTTAGAAATTTGACAAAGTTGTTGACCTTTGGCCTATGTTGACCTTTTGGCCTATGTTGACCTCAAAAATAATCGGTGGTTGTATTCAGTGACCTGATATGTAAATGCTCTTCAAATTTCAAGTCAATCAGATGAAAATTGAGGATTTAAGAAATTTGACAAAGTTGTTGACCTTTGGCCTATGCTGAGTTGGGTCCTAATCGAAAAATGTTCCTACTGGGGTCCCCAACCTGTGTGCAAAGTTTCATAATTTCTCCACAAAGTGAAATATACTGCCATATTTTTCGACTTAGCCGCTGGGCTATTGTTCTATCTGACCTTCAGAGCACTGTGAATGTGCTGTTGAATCCTCTCCTTCTTTTTCCTAATCACTTAAAGGAAATAATCATTAGAGAAACAATGCGGCTACGGCACCTCTGACACTGTTACTCCCACCATTATAGGTCACAGTTTTCTAAGCATCCCAAGTGTGGACATTAACGACTTCGCTTTGATTACGTTGACCAAAAAAGCTACCCCACGAGTTATGTTGTTTTATGGTACTTTCTTGGGAGTCAGCATGTCTCAATCCCTGCTAATGGGTTCCACTTTGCTCAGACCTTGCTCCATTGCCTCCAGTAAGCTATAACATTGCTTCTGTGCTGACCGACTCATTCTCCAGCTTTTCGCTGCAGGAAACTCGGATAGTAAAGACACTCGGCTTTCCCTATTATGTCCCCTACAGCTGTTTGAAATGACAATGTGGTAGCTTGGAGAAACACTCAGAAATCTTTCAAAGTCATTTCTTAATGAAGCAACACATGCATGCCACTCGATGCCACATCGGCAATGAAACATATGCCGTCAGTACAATAGGCAATCCATAATGATGTTATGGAAAGGTCCAAACTATTGCTCCATGTCCCTTCGTGTTCATACAGTAACTACCTTGTGCTTTAGCCCTCCACATTGGTGGCTTTAACCATGCACCCTCCCCTCGACTATGTCTGTATTTGTTTTGTTGAACTTGGGATCACAGAGCAAACCTGATTTGCAGCCAAGGCACGCTCACTGCCATTGACCCCTAAGCCTCTTCATGTCAGCACCTGCTAACACATTCACCTCACCTCTAATCCCCACCAGTGGCCTAGCAGCCCTTGCACACATGCTGCCACACCTGATGCTGCTAGTGCTGGACATTGTGTGTTGAACAGAATCTTTCCTTTTACAGGATGACCTCGACTCCTACGTGCGACTTTGTGGCAATTCTATCCGAGCTCACTCATAATAATACCACCAGGAATACCTCTGGCTTTATATTTCTTTCCACAACCACCTAATACTTGTGTGTGTGGTGTACTATCCACCTAATGATAACGACTTCGCACACACCTCTTTCCACGAACATGTTTCACCTCAAAACCATCTATCCCAACACTCTTTTCCTCTGCCGCAGCAATTTCAACTGCCATCGCATGAGCTTCCAGGGTGTTGGCTCCACAACAACTGACCATGGCTTTGCAGCGCAGATCTTCTGTGAATCCATGGTTCTGACTCATTGTGGAAACTTTCCAACCGAAATCTCTCTAACTGGTATGTCCTTCCTCTTGTATCTGGGAGTCATTAATCTTCCATTCAACCTCTTGTTTTCCAATCCTGCTCCGCTTGGCTCCTCAGAACATGTTTGTGTTAAAGTCCAAATCTTTCTGACTTGTGAGGGACTACCACAGCATCGAAGAGTCTGGCTGTTCACTCGAGCTAACTAGAATGTACTGAAATATTCTCTCTTGCATATTCACCCTTCGACCTCCAGTCCACTGAATTATGGCCATGGAAGTCGCAATAAAGCAGCTTGCTTTTTACAAATCATTTTGCAAGGAAGTTGGATCGATCACTGTTGCTGACGTAGTCTTTCCTCTTCTCAAACAGCTTAATTTCTGATCATCAATTAGGGATTCCATTCTGGTCAATAAACGCTATGCTTCAGCTTCTTTCTCAACAATGTGTGGAGGCCCTATCAATCTTAAACATGAGGTCAGGGATGTCTCTCTGGAGATATGCAGGGTATTTAATAGCCTGGCACCCTGCTATCCCTTGCCAACCTTTCTGCCTGTGGCATCTAAAGCCAGCTTTGTCTCTGGCTTGCTGATGACCTCCACTCAAATATTCAGTGTGAGGTCCTCAATGGAATCCTGTCATCTCTCCCAGTATAGGATGAAGTTCTCCATGGCAAGATCATATACGTGAGACTGGAGTTCCACATGACAGCATCATAGTTCCCCATGGCAGCTTCATATACTTGAATGATCTCTATTGTATCGGTACCATGGATAACCCTGTTCTACACGTTGCAGATAATTCCACTTTATTCCATACTAAAACCTATCCTAAAAGACAAGATGGCAGCATCTCTGTGTACAGGAAAAGGGTCAAATGGTGCTAAGACAAATGTCATTTAATCAAGGACTTTTCTTTTAAACTATACAGTACATTTCCACACTCAACAACTTGAGGTTCACTATCTTGAGCTCCCAGGACTCGCCATAAGTACTCACATCTTCGAGAAAAAACATGTATTCAGGCTGGCCACCAAGGCTATCCAGAGACTCGGCATCATCCATTATGTCATATCCTTCCTTGATAATCTCAACTCATCATTACCTACAAGGCCTTTGTCCATAGATCAATGCAATACTGATATTTCCACTTGGCATGTGCCCTTGATTATCACATCTCTCTCCTGAATGCTATGGAATCTAAAACTCTCAACATCATTGGCATCTCCCACAAAACTGAAGAACAAGGTCTGCTGCTTTTCATTCACAGACAGGTTGGTGGCCACTCTTTTCGACTGACTGTCTGCTCCTGTTCCCTCTGATCTTTAAGCCCTCTCCAGTTGCACAGGGGAGCACATATTCTTCCAGCACCCCTCCTATTGCTAAACTATCGAAGACCAGGCTTACTGCTCACCTCAAATCCTTTGTTGCTCTTTTCTCCCGCTTGTGGAACTGCATTCCTTAGGTAATGCATTCCCACATTTACTTTTAGGGCTTCAAGGTGGCAGTGCACTACCATCTCGTGTCCTCCATCTCTACCCACTAACACTAATAACTCATATTAAAAGCTCCCTTCCCTTACCCTCAGGATATTTCTCCCTTGTCCTTTTTCGTGCTTTCATCGTTCACTTGCTTGTTACATCCAACCCTAGTCCCACTGTCTTTTCGTTGTCTTTCTTTGTTCGGTCACATTTTCATCCTGCTCTTGCATCAGTCTAAACTTTGACCAAAATAATATGAGTTTTTGGGGGTCTTTAATTGTCTTTTTGGTCCTCTGGGTCTTTAAGGTATTTTGGGTCCTCTAGGTCTTTTGGGTCTTTGTGGCTGGGACTTTGGAGTATTTAGGGTCCTCGAGGTCTTTTGGTTATTTTTTGTCTTCAGAGTTTTTTGGGTATTTTGGGTTATCTGGGTATTTACGGGTCTTTAGGACCTTTTGGATCATTTTGGGTATTTTGGGTTGTGGGGTTGTTTTGCGTCTTTTGAGTCTTCAGGGTTTTTTGGGTCCTCTCGTTCTTTAATGGTCTTTACATGAATTCCATGAAAATCGTCACCCACGTGTAAAAAATTAAATCCATTAACTTATACTCCTTGTGCTGATTTTATTGTGCCATATATCTCGTAGGTTTTGGTTATAAACAAAAAGAAACGCTAACTTTTAATTTCGTTTTGTATCAAGGATATTTGGCTTGGCTAACCCCCGCTTTTGGATATTTGGCTATTTAATTTGGCTAACCCCCGCTCTAGTAGGGAAAATGGCCTTTAAAATGCATGTTGTGTGTTGTTGTGTATCAAGGAGATAACTAGGCCTAGCGGTCAGAGTAGCTTAATAATAACCGTTACATGTTCAATGATGAAATTAAAATAAATTTGTTAATTTGTTTAATTGCTTATTATTTGTTCCTCCATCCGAGTTCTGTATATCCACAACTTTCTCTACTAAGATTTCCAATCCTATTTTGGATACTCTGTCATTTCAGCTGTGTTAACATGTCACAAGCGCACTTGTGATTCCGTCACATTATGTGTGATTCCGTCACATTACCTGGTCTGCCACCTATAGTTTGCAGTTTCTGCATTGCATTACCAATAAGACTGCGATAGGAAAGCAGTACTATTGTTGACGTCCGAATTTTTTTTTCTAGACCTTGTGTTCACTAACAGAGCAGAGTTTTTATATCAAATCTCATTAGTCTGTTTACCATGTCCACATGGTGTGATTCCGTCACAAGACTATTCTAGGTAACAAATTTTGTTAACCGGGGTAAGCCTCACTGAGAGTAGTACTCGTCTGTAGCCATGTGACAGTTCTGGTTCAATACATATAATTGAATTCTCTCTGCTCTTCTTAGCATTCAAGATAATTACCTTATATGTTCAAAATTAGAGTGCACATGGTGATTCCGTCACGATGGAATTCATGTTTAAGGGTCTTTTGTGCCTTTCGGGTATTTTTGATATTCAGGGTATTTTGGGTCTCTTGGCGTCTTTTGGGGTCTTTAAGGATATTTTGGGTCCTTTGGGATTTTTATGGTCCTTCAGGTCTTGGTGGTCTTAAAGGTATTGGGGGACATAAAGGGTCTCAGCAATCTAAATGGTCGAAAGGTGTATTCCAATAGTATGTAATTAATAGACAGGATGCAACCCACATTCAACTAGTACGTAATTAATGGATATATAGTCACACGGCTTCACCGACTCACCGCCCCATGGTTTCACGGACCGTGTTTTTCAGTTTTATATACGTTTGAAGAATAAGAAGACGTTTTAGTGACAAATATACATACATACATAAAAATAAACGTTTGCCTCATTATAATAAGATTTGTTTGCAGCCTGTGGCTGTTTGGCTGCATCATTTTCTGTGGGCACGACTGTGCTGCTATGTAATGCCTCCTTATCGGCTAGCTGCTACTCATTTTGCTGACCTTGGAAGAATGATGGGCTGAGTCGACCCACCTGGTGGTGTTAATTCAACGGCACAACAGGGAATTGAATGCAAGACTCTAGGGCCTTGAGCCAGCCACCTTAACCGTTAAGCCAAACCAGGCTAGAGGAATGCTGGGTCAATTTACATTGGAGTATTTACTTTTATTTAGTTATTTTATATATTAAGTGTAATGTATGCGCGCTGGACCCAGTGCATATAACTTTTATTTCAGTTTGAGAAAAAATTGCTTTATTTAACGCTGTATCATAGGTCATCAAATATGCACTGGTCTCCTACACTCAAATTACAAAGGTGAGAGGAGGGAGCTTGTTAACTTACCCATGCTGAAAATTCAATGTGCCTATAGTGGTTTAAGTTGTGCTAAAAATGGCTTGGATGTGTTTAAAACAGGAAATTGGCCTCCCATCTGAAAT
Source organism: Myxine glutinosa (assembly GCF_964187855.1). NCBI lineage: Eukaryota > Metazoa > Chordata > Myxini > Myxiniformes > Myxinidae > Myxine > Myxine glutinosa. The sequence goes on along the minus strand of NC_136261.1, from coordinate 287,476,244 downwards.
ATAAAGTTTTCTTCTTTCATTATAGCCTCCTCCCATTTTACCCGCATTCCCCCCATTATTTTATCACTGCTTATGAGATTACTGACGTTCAGCAGCAAATTATTTTAGAATAAATAAAATGAGTATAAGGAAAGAGACTAGGAAGAATATGCAATTCTGTTGCTTTATTATCCATTTAAACATAATCTTTAATTCCAAGCAAAGTCATTTTGCCTAAACTTTGACTTTGCCTTGAGGAATGAAACCTCTCCCGTTGCAGATTGTTTGATGGCGAATGAAAGTGCTGACCCATAAATCATCAAGGGACAACCAACCAAGGATTGAGTAAACATCCACAACAGCACAATCCTGCAATGCCTTCCTACACCTTCAGTTGCATGTGCTTTATTACGCTTCTCGCTTTGAACTGTCATTTGGTTTCTCCCATTCTTGAAATCCCTGCTGATGGTAAGCATGGAGCATTACAATACTTTTGAGATCCTTATTCTCACATAAAACAGAAAGCATGCCGATAAAAGTGTGAAAATCGGATGAATTGTAATTATTGCCTCAAATGTTTATTCCAATCATCTTGTAGAAGTTGAAGTAATATAAAATTGTCTTCAGTTTGTGGTACGTCATGCCACTTTAGCTTCCTTCAGCAGTTTACATGTTAACAGGAAGCTTTCATTATCCATAACTCGAGTGGATCGGCGCATTTCCCATGTTCACGTGCCTCACCACACATTGCTGCAGAGGCATAGGCATATTTGACCATTTCTGCTTTCTCTGTGGGTGGATGTGATGGTGGATCAGAGGTTTTGGGGAATGGGGCAATGGTGGAGGGGGGATCAAGTGGATAGTGGGGGAGGTTGGCAAAAAAATATTTTGTGCTCTGAATGAATATACATGTATACTGTAAATCCAAAGTCAGAACCCAACATGTTTACATAAAAAGGAACTGAGCACATATTTATATTTATTTTAAATTGTAATTTAGAGCTGGAAGGGAAGGTCAATACAAATTTATCAAAAACTGGATGGGAAAGTTGAACTTCCAGCCTTACAGAGCAGACGTGCCCCCAATACACCACTTCCCTTGGACCTACGGCCGAGTTTTTACGTTGCATATTTTATTTTTCCCATATATCGATCTCGATTAATGAAGTCAAAATAACAAAAAAATAGCACTGATGAATATAGGTAAGTCACGAATGGGTTTCTCAGGTTATCTTTAAATATATAAACAACATGACAGAATTGTATACAGATCTTGTATACAAAAAAAAAAAAAAAAAAAAAAAAACATGACAGAATGTGTTAAAGAGAATTTAAAGAAGCAGAATATGTTTTGGTTACAATTATACAAACATAACCATATACATTTGCTCCATTATAATACGATTGTATTGGCATTGACAGAAATGGTACCCTTACACCAGTTATGTAAACATAAAATTAATGTTATCAATTAAATTGTATGATCAATAAAAATGTTGTATTATTTTGATACCGATTCACTGAGAAATCTGTAAATTGTGGTGAAAATGGGTTGATAAAACCCCTTTAGAGTTTTCAAATTTCAACTTTCTCTGGGCAATGGCTGTCATGTCATTCATCTACACAGTAATACCCATGGTTGATTCGAATAAAAATGAAATATCATGAAAGTGCCCAAATATATACCATAAAGTATTTTACGAGGGTGTGTTGAAAAGTAATCGCTCCTATTATTTTTCTCCAAAACATGTAAATATATTTGAATGAAACAGAGACAGATAATATAAAATTAATTCAACCTAGATGCATGTCTATTTCTCAACAAAATCATCACTCCAGTCCAGTTGGCATTTCTAACAACATTGAAGTAGTTTGTGATGCCATTAAAGTAGAACTGTGTGTACTGCTTATGCTTATCCTAGTATGACTTAACCATCATTGCTGACTTAACCAGCGCTTAAGCCTTGATGTCATCGTCAGAAGATAAATGTTTTCCACGAAGGTGCAACTAAAGTTTGGGAAAGAGATAAAAATGCGGCAGAGCCAAGTCGGAGCTGGTGATCCTTTGTGGTGGGACTTCATTGACAGTCGATTACTCTCAGGATCATAATGATGCGCCCAACTCTCATCTCCAATAATGTCCAGTCATATCCAGTCATTTTAACTCGTCAGCCATCGCAACTATAATCTCCAGTGCTCCACACTTCACAGCACTGACAACGTCACTGAATGAATGAATGAATTATCGTTTTAAGGCCATTTTTCCCCACTACAGCAGGGGTTAGCCTTGCGGTCTCCGTGACCTCATGGTTCCCTTTTTGAGGCAATGCTTTTATGACCAGATGCCCTTCCTGACACTAACCCTTCGTCGCCTCTTCGATGCGCAGGGATTGACAACGGCACTAACAATGCTTTTCATCTAACGTTGGTCTGAATGGATAAATACCAGAGGTCTTTTCCTGGGGGAGGCAGATTAACTTGTGGTCCGTACTGATAATGCCTGCGGCCTGGACGTGGACCGCGGTCCACCTTTTGAGCACCCTTGGCACTCTAATTACACATTCATCTTGATGAACAATGACTAAATAAACTTTTCTTACCTGAAAATTATGCTGTGGGCAAGCAAAGAGGGTCCTTTGAAAGAAAACTTGAAGAAACACAGCACTAAAGCGGTAATGTCTATCCGTGTCAGTACTCATGCACACATGTTGCATTTTCAGCACATGCGCACCATGCCGTACATGCTTACTCCAACTAATACAATCCAGCACATGCAAAAGCCAATACCCGTCTCTTTTATAAAATGCAGCCCACCAGCATATCATTGATTTAAGAGATAACAACTTATCTGGGGAAAGTTAATATTGATTTATGCATAATTGATGCATTTGGGGAACATCTTGCAACCGGGCTTGTGTGCATTCTACAGAGAAACACATTTTATGTTATGGTCAAGGAAAAAAGTGGGGGTGACAATCAATATGTTGTCCCCCCTACTAAAAAAAGTGGAGGTGGGGGAGGGGGGGGAGGAAATATGCTCCCCATCCCCACCCATTGATGCCTATAACATATATGGAAGTGTAAAACCAGGCGCTGTATTGTCATGCCAACGAGACATCATTGCCTCTGTGCTCTTTTGTGGTGTATTAATTTTTTAATCTGATGAAAAATGTTTTTTTTGTTGATTATATGTGTGCAATACCCAATAGAGAATGCCACTTTCTTCAGTTGGAATCATTGTCATTGTTTCAGCCAAAATTGCACTGGGGCATGGCGACATTTTTCAAGATTTTGAATTTTTCTTTGCGATTTCACAAGCAATTTTGGAGCTTTTGGAGCATGGTTAGAAAGAGCTTTATCTATAAGTCTGGAGACTGTGCTGGCCATTCCATGATTTGAAGCCTACCATCTTGTTCTTTTCCTCGAAGGTAGTTTTGACATAGCCTGGGGGTGTGTTTAGGGTCATTATCTTGCTGTAGGATGAACCCCAGACGAACTAGGCGTATACCAGAGGGTATTGCATGGTGCTGCAAAATGCTGTGTTAGCCCTTTTGGTTCAGGGTGCCAGTCACTCTGTGCACGTCGCCGACTCTGCATCCAGCAAAAGAGCCCCAGACCATCACGCTTCCTCCTCCATGTTTGACAGTTGGTGTCCCAGTGTCCCACACTGAGGAACCATCCTTTCGCCTACTCGACGGCATACAAAAACCCTGCGTGATGAACCAAAGCTTTCAAATTTTGATTCATCGGTCCATAAGACCTTCTTCCAGTCTTCAGTGGTCCACTGGCGGTGATTCATGGCCCAGGCAAGCCTCTTTTTGTAATTTTGCCATCTTAGCAATGGCTTTCTTACTGCCACTCGACCTGTCAAACCTGCAGCTCGAAGTCTTCTCTTCACAGTTGAAACTGAGACCACCAATGGTGAAGTGAAGGTGAAGAATCACTTTAAAAATATATCAATGGTGAAGAATCACTTTAAAAATTGTCAGATGCAAATCCAGATTCATATCTTCACCAACATTTGGGTCACCAAAAATCATTTTGTCCGGGTCTCACACCTAACCTCTCCACCAAATTTCGTCCGAATCCGTTCACAACCTTTTGAGATATCCTGTTCACAAACAGACAAACAGACAGACAGTGGTGAAAACACAACCTCCACCCACCTTCGGGGGCGGAGGTAACAAGATCTAAAACTAAAACAACTGAGACACAAATGTGACACTTGTATACAGAGTTTAAAAAAAAACTAATGTTTAAATATGTGAATGGAAATTGAGCAGAACAAGGAAGAGAAAGAGGGATAAAGATGGAGGGAAGCTTTTCAGTCCCAGGCAGAGGAAGTATTGAGGAGACATGGAGCACACAATTACAGGAGGAAAGGCAATGTCAGCGGGATGGAGCTATGGCAGGCATTCAGCACAGCCACCCGAGATGAGGCTTACGGGACCCCTTATCGTTTGCCCAAGGGCTTATGGGTAGCCAAGAAAGCAAGCTCAGGTCTCAAAGTCCCAATAAAGCATCAAGTGTGCAGAAGGTTCCAAATGAAGATGGTAAATCGACCCCTGTGCAGCATTGTTTATGCAGAGACACACTCGCCACACTCATAATAATGTCACCAGCATACTCGTTCACATTTTTTTATACCCTGTTCCCTCCGACACAACATTTCAGGAAATATTGTGATACTAACTCTATTTTTATGATCATATTCATTAATTTTCGCAGAAATTTCCGTTATTGATATTTCTTCTCCATGGGATGAACATTAGGAAATAAAAAAGAGGAAAATATCTTCAAATATCAAACAATAAAATATGAGGAGAGAACATGTGATGGAAGGCCACAGTGGTACCAATTACAGTTGGTGCCTTGGAAGTTATATCCAACACGTAGGACTTCCCCAGACACGCGCACGCACACACACATACACACACACACACACACACACACACACACACACACACACACACACACACACACACACACACACACACACAAACACACACACAAGGATTTACATTAATGGGTATCTTGGTGTTCTTTCACATGCAGCAAACTGCATCATTGTATCCCACCTCACTATTCTTTGATTGCGTTTTAGATTTTGAAAAGTAATTTCGATGACAACGTTGATGTTGTGTGGTTGACGTTGTGGCGATGACGTCATGGCATTCGGTCATAGGTTGGAGCACTAATTATATTTTGTAATGTATATATATATATGCATATAGTGGCCTGCAAAAGTATTTTCCCCTCCAAATAATGTCACATAATAATGAATTACGAATTATTTAGAAACAATTTTTTCAAACGAAATTTTTTATTCATAACTGAAGAGCTCAAATTAATCACTTAGGGCCTAATTTTTGAAAGGTGTTTAAGAGTTAGAAGCGTGTAGATTCGCTAATCATTCGTTGAGGTTTTTCAAAGCTTTTTCAAAGCCAAAGTTTCAGAATCATTGGAATCTCCCACGATGAAGCTAACTCAGAGGGCCTTTCACTCACTCACCGCAGGCAGGTTGGTGGTCTTTCTGTCTTCGACAGACTCCTCTCCGGCCTTGCTCCCCAAGCTCTCTGTGTGCTCTGTCCCCCAAATATTCCTACAGGTCCCACAAGATCTGCCAGCAACCCTCTTATGGTTAAACTGCCAAAATCAAGACTCTCTGCTCACCTTCACTCTTTCATTCCCCTTTTCTCCCGCCTCTGGAACAAACTCCCCCACTCCCTTCAATCCCACTCCTCCCTCCAGGTGTTTAAAACAGCTGTTCACCACCATCTCTTATCTTCCCCCATCCAAAACCTTGATCTTTTCTACCCCCGCTAATTCACCCCAGATACACTTTTTTTTGAAATTCCAACTTCTTTCCTAGAAGTCCTTGCAGTGTTGACATGTTTTATACCTCTCCCACCTCCTCCCAAGCCCTCTCCCTCCCACATTTCTCTTGATGTCCCTGCTCTCAAATGTTGTGTTTGTGTCCTTCCCCCTCTCTCCCCATCTTGTGTTCCGCTCCCCTTATTTTGTGTTTTATGTGTCGGTTGACTTTTTGTGTGATTAATATTAGCTCTTTCACGAGCCTCGATCTTGTATCCAAAAAAAAAAAAAAAAAAAGGTGAGAACGTGGGAGGAGGACCCACATCGCATGCACTAGCAGTGCCGTGCACACAGGTTTCTTTGTCTGGTCAGACCCTTTCTGAGCCTGTCTTCCTCCCCTGAATGAAAGAGCTAAGGTGCCTTTACGAAGCCATCGTAGTTTTGTGTGAGTTGTCTCATTTATATATTTAATTGGATTGCTGCTACACGCCTCTGCTCTCAACCCTTTTCCCCATTTGCTCTGTTGATAATCCCCAGTTTTGATGGAAACTCGTGTGATCATCGGAAGTGGGCTCCATTTGCACCTGGAGCAAAATTGTCTGTTTAACTTGTTAAGCGGACAGGTTGGCTTTGTGCTTACACGCCCTCAATGCAGTACGTCGACAAGCTCTGCTCAGCTATTCGGGTCGACGATTCTGCCATGGCCGTTTCATTCAGAGATGCAAAATCACAAAAAATTATCCTGGCGGACGCGGAGACCTTTTCCTCCCATACACGCTGAGCGGCATGACTGTCGTCAAAGACCTGAGGATTGCGTGACATATATTTACCTCTCTTTTGACACGTGACCCTTAATCATAAATAACATTCATATAATGTTAACTCACTTTATCATTGTAATCTGCTTCTCGTATTTACAAGGCAAATATCTGACTACTCTAAAAATGTCTTTTTTTGGACCTAAGTAAACGTGAGAAATTATAAAAGCCACATGCCATATACATTTTACTGTGGAAAAGGATTTTTGCTTCTCAAGTCCATCATCCGCTCTTGAAGACAAGAAAATGTGTAAATACTGTACTTATTTTCAAATCTTACATTGGAGTCCACCTGTGAAGCATGATCCCTTAAGGAGCAACGTATAATCCCATGATTGATAAATGCTTTCAAGGTGACTGTTTCTTTGTGGATTTTTAATAAGTGTGCGGATTGGTTCCCGCTTCGCAAAGCTTTCTTCCCAATCACAATCTCAATCCCCACAAGGAAGCAGGCCTCCACACAGCCCTCCTTGGCTTGTAAATGGATTTTTTTCACTTGATGCATTATTCTGCGGGATGGCGGAGCTGCGACAACTCAGCGGGCGATCACTTTTCGTGTTTCGCAAGGTTAATGCAGTGGCAGAGGTGGCATGGCATGTGGGGAACCTCAACCAACACCCAGAAAATGGCTTGCGCAGCTTCAGAGTTCACAAAAAAAAACTGTTAAATCAATGCAACCCCTCTAGCCTGAAAGCACCGCTGTATTTTTTGTTACTCTGCTATTCAGCAAAAGTAATACTTTAATATTGGAAAGATAATGTATTGTCGCGTGACTACCCTTGGTAAATACCTTAGGGTAGCACGGAAGGCCAAGTGAGCTTTAACTCCGAAGCGTTCAGTTCAAATGGCAGAGAATACGCGTAAGGAAGCAAGAAGGAGGGGGTGGACCGGAGCCTTACCTGGTCGATCCCACCGGAAGTCTCCAAAACCTGAAATAAATAAACGAAAACGAAAACGGGTTTAAAATGTCCAAAAATACCGGCTTTATTAAAAGAAATGCCGGCAATACAAAATTTTAAAAAAGTAAAATAAATTCATAAATTGGGACATCCGCATAACAGACTTGCACACAGACAAAGGATAAAATAACGTTATATAAAATAACTGTGTGTGGTTATTTAGTGCACTTAACTCTGATCACTGGTGGGGTCTCGTCAGGGGTCGTCAAAATCGCCCGGTCTGTCGGTGGGAACTGCTCGCTCGTTGGCGGGAACCGCCCCTTTCGTTGGCGGGAACCTGGGCCTCGCTGTGTCTTGCACTGCAGCGAGCCGGCAGCGCTCGTCCACGCGTCGTTCCTGCCTGGAAACTTGCAGCTCTACGTCCGCGGCTCTTCCGCCTCTTCATGACCACCAGCAAAGTCTCGGAACGCGGGCGTTTAAGATGAAGCCTCCCCGTGCAGCGAGCAAGCACAACCATTCGCTTTAACATCCAGAACGAGATGGGAAAATGTCCGCTGCTCCAATTACTTTACAGGACGCTCTCTGACGTCATCGGTCGTGCTTCACAATCAGCGTGTTTCTCCCTATCAGTACTTCCCGTCAATCAAAAACCCTGCCCAATCACGGCTCCTCGGGCGTGGCCCCACGGACCTGCCTGCTTCGATGTTGCTATCCAAGTTGAGGTTGTCAGTGGCAGCGCTCAATGTCCTGGCTTCCGCTATGTTTTTATTAGGGCGTTTAAATGTGTAAATCTAGCCCGACTTGTGGTGTATTGTCAAAAGGAACAAAGGAACAAATACAGAGGTAACGACGTACAAGGGATAATTACCCATAATCCCTGTGCTAGTTAACATGCCCCACTCCTCGTAATGGGGACGAAGATACCCCTTAATCCGAATGCACGGTCTACCGGATCCCTACTTATTACATGGTGGTTCTTCTTCTTCTTCACGACAATCGGAGCACACTAATCATTACAAATCTACCTGGACCAGCGTAATCAATGCCTACCCCAGACAAATGTAACAGTATTTATTAACTATACTGAAAACACCGACATGAATGCAAGTACATGCAATGGGCACAATGTTTGGCATTATAATCTGAGAATATATCAGGGGCATTCAAAAAGTTATATTAATGAGAGACTCACGAAAGTACTGAGGAATGCAAACACATTTTTTCAATATACAAGTGGGGTATAATTAGTAGGCATATATATATATATATATATATATATATATATATATATATATATATATATATATATATATGTATATATATATATATATATATATATATATATATATATATAATTATATATATATATATATATATATATATATATATATATATAATTATATATAATTATATATATATATATGTATATATATATATATATATATATATATATATATATATATATATATACATACATATATATATATATATATACATACATACACAGTGCATTCAGAAAGTATTCGTCGGACCCCTCCACTTTTTCACATTTTGTTATGTTGCAGCCTTATGCTGAAATCGCCTAAATTCATTTTTTCCCTCATCAATCTACACTCAATACCCCATAATGACAAAGAGAAAACAGGATTATAGAAAGTTTTGCAAATTTATTAAAAAGAAAAAACTGAAATATCACATTGACATAAGTATTCATACCCTCTGCTATGACACTTGATATTTAGCTCAGGTGCCCCCAATTTCTCTTGATCATCTTTGAGATGTTTATACCCCTTGATTTGAGTCCACCTGTGGTAAATTCAATTGATTGGACGTGATTTGGAAAGGCATACACCTGTCTACGTATATAAGGTCTCACAGCTGACAATGCATATCAGAGCAAAACCAAGCCATGAGGTCGAAGGAACTGCCTGCAGAGCTCAGAGACAGGATTGTGTCGAGGCACAGATCTGGGGAAGCCTAAAAAAAAATTATGCTGCATTGAAGGTTCCCAAGAGCACAGTGGCCTCCATAATTCTTAAATGGAAGAAGTTTGGAACAAGCAGGACTCTTCCAAGAGCTGGCAGCCCGGCCAAACTGAGCAATCGGGGGAGAAGGGCCTTGGTAAGAGAGGTGACTAAGAACCCGATGGGCACTCTGCCTGAGCTCCAGAGATCCTGTGTGGAGATGGGAGAAACTTCCAGAACGACAACCATCACTGCAACACTCCACCGATCTGGGCTTTATGGTGGAGTGGCAAGACGGAAGCCAAACAGTTCAATCTTGGCTTCATCAGACCACAGAATCTTGTTTCTCACAGTCTGAGAATCATTTAGGTGCTTTTTTTCAAACTCCAAGCGGGCTTTCATGTGTCTTTCACTGATGAGAGGCTTTTTACAAATTCCACATGCGAAATTTGCATTCATGTTTATTTAAATTATACAATGGACTACAAAATATAAATGTTTCATGATATTTGTTATATTATATCACCTTTATCTATCAATATTGTTGAAATGAAGATCAAATAGCTGTATGTTGAAATATGTTGAAAAAGTCAAAACTTTACATGGGGTGTGCATACTTTTTCACGTGACTGTGTGTGTGTATATATATATATATATATATATATATATATATATATATATATATATATATATATGACATACATATATGTATGGGTGTGTATGTATGTAGCTGAGGCTGATGAGGACATCACAACCATATAGAAATTAGTAAATTTAATAGTGAACAAGAAGGCAGTGACATCGATGTCAGTAATCCCAAAGAAAGAATCAAAATGCAATAAGAAAGAATTGCAAGAGGTGAACATATTGTTAGGTTTTAATAGTCACTGATGTTGAAGTTATGTACCTCAAAAATAACTAGATGGTATTCATCGAATAATATTACCCTACGCAGTCAACTTGGTGCAAGCCAACTCTTCTGTTTTTGAAGGGTTTTTTTTCTTTGATTCAATATGGCTGCTGGACCACGTGAGCGATGACATCATAAATTTATATTCTCCAATATAATTGTTGCGTAGATCACGCTCAATAAATTTCAAACTGATCAGACTAAGCGTTTTCACTGTTGAATTATGATGTCATAATTAAGGCACCAATGATGTCATCATTCACAACACTTATTCCCCATGCGGAGTTCTTTACAATGAGCAAGGTTTCAATTTTTCCCATGGAGTGGTTTCGGAGATGTAGAAGTACAACGTTTTTTGTTTTTTTCAAGATGGTGCCTGTACCGTGTGACCTATGACCTAATAATTGTCACTAAACTTCTACAGGTGGAGGTGCTCCTATTGTGAAAATTTTGTGTCAATCAGACCAATGGTTCCTGAGAAAATGAATTTTAAAAATGCAGACACACACACACACCACAGGTACGGACGCACACGAATGCCTAACCCTGTTTTTGCTTCGCGAGCACAGAGTAATGAGAGGGTAATGAACACCAAGACAGCGTTTGGCTGAGCAAGATTGCAACGCACTTGATTCCCCACCACATGGTGTATAAGGGAATTGGTGACCAGTTCCTACACATGTGCATTCAAAACGACATAATAACCATGAGTGTCAATTAACAATTCATCAAGAATGTAGTCAATTGGGGAGAAGGGGGTGGTGGTATCATATCGGCTCAGAAGAGTTGGCAGTCTGTTGCTATATAAAGCAGCTTTTCTCAGACACAGATATGTGAAGCGACATGGAGAGGTCAGTGAAGCAAGAGAGACAGAGAGATGGAGCTCCTGTGGTCATCAGCTGCCGTCTCCCGAGCAAGTGACAGAGGAGCGTTTGAGTGTTGGGAGGATTAAGGATGAGCCAGTGCACAGGAGCACACGGACTGCAGATAGTCAGTGCCTGGAACATCCTGCACAAATGAAGAATAACCAGACCTGTCTAGCCCACTCACCTCCACCAGCATTCCTTCCCCGTTGCCTTAACAGAAAGGGAAGACAATAACCAAACCTCTAAATCATCCATCATGTCTTGGATTTTTTGTCTGCCTTGTGTCGGTGAACTAATTTGTATGCTATATGTTTAGTTTAACGTTTAGGCATGGAAAGCGTTGCTGTCTAGTTAAGCGCATTTGCTGCTCGGATTTTTCTCTTCTTTCTTCATTCATTGTTGGTTGCTGTGTCCTCATTGTAATATTGATTAAATCTGTTGTTTTTAAAGTTAATTCTCTGTGCATTTTGAGCCGCGGAAATACCCTCCAACATAACCAAATCACCTCGTAAGCTGAGTGCATGATGATGCCATTTAACCACCAAATGTATTAATCCCAACCAAACTGTGCCATCACCACCTGTGCGGAACACCTCCACTGGGCATCCTTGGGAGCTAATCTACGGCAGTCTAATGTTGCCCTTTCTGGAGTCTCGCGTCGTCAATACAGTACATATACTCTATATATACATACATACAGTCACGTGAAAAAGTAAGTACACCCCATGTCAAGTTTTGACTTTTTCAACATATTTCAACATACAGCTATTTGATCTTCATTTCAACAATATTGACAGATAAAGGTGATATAATATAACAAATATCATGAAACATTTACATTTTGTAGTCCATTGTATAATTTAAATAAACATAAATGCAAATTTCGTATGTGGAAAATGTAAGTACACCCCCATGAATTTTTTTATTTTTATATCTTTTTAACATATGTGGACTTATCAATATGTGATCTTCATTTAAACAGTATCTATAGATAAAGGTGATCTAATTGAACAAAAAACAATGAATAATTGACTTTGCAATAATTTATTCAACAAGAAATTGTTGCACAGCATGCACAATTGCAAGCACAGCTCATTTGAAATCCCCCCACAACATCTTGATGGGATTTAGATCCGGGCTTTGACTTGGCCATTCCAGAACCCTCCATTTCTTTCTTTTCAGCCATTCCTTGGTGGATTTACTGGTATGTTTAGGGTCATTGTCATGTTGCAAGGTCCACCCTCGGTTGAGCTTCAACTTTCCGACAGATGGCATCACATTATCCTTAAGCACCCTCTGGTACAATCAAGAATTCATAGTGGATTCTATGATGGTGAGCTGCCCAGGCCCTGATGCAGCAAAGCTGCCCCAAACCATAATATTTCCACCACCATGCTTTATGGTTGGTATCAGATTCTTGTGGTCAAATGCTGTCTTTGGTTTTCGCCAAACTTGTCTTCTGGTACTGTGGCCAAATAGCTCTACCTGTGACTCATCTGTCCAGAGCACATTGTTCCAGAAGTGCTGGTCTTTGCCTCGGTGTTCATTGGCAAACGTTAGTCTTGCCCTGATGTTCTTTCTGGAAGCAAAGGTTTCCTCCTGGCACACCTCCCATGTAGATCAAATTTGTGCAGCCTCTTTCTAATGGTAGACTTGTGCACTTTGACATCAACAGTGGCAAGAGCTACCTGTAGGTCCTGTGATGACATTCTGGGGTTCTTAGAGACTTCTTTCAGCATCTTGCGGTCTGCTCTCGGGCTGAACTTGCTGGGGCCGCCTGGCCTGAACAAGTTGGCAGTTGTTTGGAATCTTCTCCACTTGTAGATGATCTTCTGGATAGTCGAATGATTGATTTCAAATTGTTTGGAGATCTTTTTAAATCCCTTCCCAGACTCGTAGGCATCTATAACCTTCTTTCTGAAGGCCTTATAGAGCTCTTTTGATCTATGCATGGTGACGCCGCACACTTCAACAACAAAGAGCAAACCAAACTAAATGTCTGAGGTTTAAATAAGACAGGTTCCTCCACGATCTTCTCTAACGATGTTCTAATCATTTGCACCTGAGCTGGTGCACCTGATTCTAATTTTAGGTATTTGAAGTAGTGATAAATGTAGGGGTGTACTTACTTTTTCCACATGCGAAATTTGCATTTATGTTTATTTAAATTATACAATGGACTACAAAATGTAAATGTTTCATGATATTTATTATATTATATCACCTTTATCTATCAATATTGTTGAAATGAAGATCAAATAGCTGTATGTTGAAATATGTTGAAAAAGTCAAAACTTTACATGGGGTGTACTTACTTTTTCACGTGACTGTATATATATATATATATATACACATTCAAGTTTGTTATTATTGGCATATACTCCAAAAAAAATTGGATTTGAGATCAAAAGATGAATATGAGGCAAGAGTAGAAAATGTCCTCTTTTATTTCTTGGTATTTCTATACATATATGTTTTGCCTGTAGAACAATAGCACTTTTTATGTTCAGTCCCCCCATTTTAGGTAAGCATAAATATTGGAAGAGATGGCTGTCAGGTGTTTCTTGGTGCTCAGGTGTTTTTTATTGCATTGATCGTTCACACATAAAAGAGCTGTGAGTGTCCAGTGTTGGTTTTAGCCTTTACTTTTGCCTTGGTAGTCTGCCTTTGGGGTCAGTAAGCATAAACCAACATCAAGGCCACATAACTGTCTGTGAAAGAAAAGCAAGACATTTGGAAGCTGAAAGAACAGAAGAATTCCATTAGAACCATAGCACAAAAATTGGGCAGAGCAAATATAACAATTTGGAATATCTTGAAAAAGAAAGAAACCACTA